>NW_020450883.1:1585766-1754865 GCF_003343035.1 Apteryx rowi | reverse complement strand
CCTCCCCTCCCCCACCTTCCCGCCGCGCGCGCGTGTGCGCGGTGTGTAGTGTGTAGTGTAGTGTGTGTGCGCCTCCGCGCCTCGGCCCCGTGCTCCGCCAGCCGGCGGGCCAGGCCGGGGAAGCCTCCGTCTCTCCACAGCTGCCTCACGCTGTCTCCTGTCTCTCTCCCTCTCTCTCTCTCACACAGCTCGGCAACAAGCTTTTCCTAACACTTGGGGCCATGCAGATCCTGTGATCCACACAGCGTAAGAGGATTAACACCCCCCCCCCCCAACACACACACACACGAAACAAGACAGGGAGAGAGGGAGACAGGCTCATCCTCGCCCCGGCGCCCCTTTCCCCCCGCGGAGCGGAGGAAGGCGGCGGGAAGGGGTTGTGGCGAGCGGTTTCTGGGGGGGTTCCTCGCTCCCCAGCCCCCCCCCCCGCCCCCGGCCCGCTTCCCTCGCTTTTGTTTGCGCTGCACTTTTTTGTGGAGGGGGGCGGGAGAGTGGGGGGAGCCTGGGTGGGCGACCTCGCTGCTATTTGTAGCCGAAGAATCTGCTAAAAGAGACGAAGGGGAAAAAAAGCAAAACAAAAAAAAAACGCGAAGGGGGAAGGAGGAAGGAGAGAGGGAGGAGAGGAGGAGGAGGAGGAGGAGGAGGAGGAGGAGGAGGGGAAGCGGAGCCGAAGCTTGGGAACAGAGAGCGCGCCCGGGAGCAGCAGCAGCAGCAGCCGCCGCAGGAAGGAGCAGGAGGAGAAGAAGAAGAAAAGAGCAGAGCGGAGCAGAGCGGGCGGAGGAGAGGGGGCGCTGGAAGCAGCGGGCGGGCGCGGGGACCTGGCTCCTCTGGATGCTGGATTTTCGGACTCTCGCTGACTCGCTCCCGCTCCCAGCCGCCGGACTGTGAGCGACAGGCACCAGCACCGGGCGGCGGCGGCCRGGGGCTCTGCTCGTGGCGGCTGCTGCTGCTGCTGCGGGGCTCGGATTAAATTGGCCGCCCCGGAGACGAGCGGGAGCAGCGGGAGGAGGTGGCGGCGGCGGAGGGAAGCGGCGGCGGTGGCGGGCGGGCGGGCGGCGGCGGCGGCTGCTGCTGGGACCGGGGGAGCCAGCATGACCAGGTAACTGCCCCGCTCCTGACCCATTTTCCCCCTGCGCTGCTCCGCCCGGGCCGGCTTTTTCGGGGCGTTTGTGCGTGTGAGGAGGGCGCCGGGGACGGGCGGGTGCAGCCCTGCACACATGTGCCTCACCCCCCCACACACCTCTGCCCCCGGGGGCTCCCCGCCACAGTCCCCAGCCCTTTCTCCTCTCCTCTCTGCGAGGCCCGTGCAGAGAATTAGGAGAGTTGTGTGGCGCGCGGACGGGGGATGGGGGCAGGATGAGGGTAAGTGATTGATCAGAGTCGACGTTTCCACTGAATTGCCAGGGTGCCTGGCCGGGGGGGAGGGCGGGGGGGGGAAAGAGGTTACGTGATTTGTGCATCGTAAAGAGGGACCGCTTGCTCCGGCGGCTGAACTGTTAATACTAATGGTGTTGATTTTGCTTATTTGAGCTGGTGGGGAGACGGGGAAGCGGCGGGGACCGGAGGCGGCGCGCGCCGTTGGAGGGGGCCGTTGGGCACCGCGGGACCGTTGGGCACCGCGCGCCGTTGGAGGGGGCCGTTGGGCACCGCGGGACCGTTGGGCACCGCGCGCCGTTGCAGGGGGCCGTTGGGCACCGCGGGGCTGTTGGGCACCGCGCGCCGTTGGAGGGGGCCGTTGGGCACCGCGGGGCTGTTGGGCACCGCGCGCCGTTGGAGGGGGCCGTTGGGCACCGCGGGCTCCCGCCTCCGACGGCTGGCGGGAAGGGGCGCGGAGGCGCCCGGCGCTCCCCGGACCGGGCTTTTAATTCACTTGTTTGCTCTTTCTAAACCGCTGGAAAGAAAGCACGTCGCGAGGGTTGAAAACTCAGTTTTCTGCACGGCTATGAAGGGGGTCTCAAATTTGTTCAGCAAACTTACCAGCTCCCTCTGTAAGGTCTTGTGAACAGGCGCTTTTCACTCCTTTAACTAAGCTCTCCCTGTATTACAAATAAAATAGTTGTTTTCCTGAATTCTTCATTTTACATGTTTTTTGTCTCCTCCCTTATTCACAGACTTGTATTATTTTCTTCTTAAGCTATTACCACTTTCCCTTGTAAACGGCTTTTGAATATTTGCTCCTGCTTGCTACTTTTTGAGACTGTTGTCATGCATATTTTATTCTTTTGCCTGGCCTTTGTACAGTTATTGCCTCATAGAGGTATGTCAGTTTCTTTACAACACTTACCATATTTATTTTTTGACTTCTGACATACCTAAAAGGGTCAGTTTATTTACGCAGAGTAGTTAAGGTTTTCTATTTGTGTTACTTCACTGTCTGCCTGAGACAGTGCAATATTTCATATGAGACTGTAGATACTGATTTTCTTTGGCGTTTCCTATGTGCAAGAGATGAATATTTTTATTAACCCTACATCCTCTTAAACTTAGAATTCATATAGAAAGTTATGATGATCTTCTGAGCCTTTTGGTAATTGCTTCCAACCTACGTTTTGCTCAGACACAAACAACTTCTGTAGTATCAGGACTTTTATCATAAATTTTGATGCAGAGATGAGTAAATGAATGTGTACAATATTATTCATTTCCCTGGAGTGTGATAGTGGTTTATAACATTATAACGGTTAATACTTTTCCTTYTTGATATAGAAGTATAGTAAATGACATCATTTTCCTCCGGGTTGGGAGCAAACAAGGCTCTTACATTTCTTGATATTGAAGAGAGCAACTCTGAAGGAAAAAAAGATTCTCCGCTCCCCAAAATACAACCATATGCACTTGCATTCTACTTTAAATGACAATTTTTTGGTGGTTTCTTTAAATTCACTCTCATGAGGTCTGCTATTATCTCTTTTTTTATGTGCAAAATTGACAAACTGGTCAGTTTAATAAATTCAGCTGTCAAATTTTGCCCAGTCAAAATTACTAAAAGCTGTAAATGTACTGGCATGGGATTTTTGAGGAACTAAGTGGTGTAGCTTTTACAAACAAAGGAAGAAGGATTTAATGAGAGACTTTTTACAGGAGTAGCTTTCCAATTTTAGTTTTGTCACTTGTAAATATGGTGGAGTATATTTAGATTTCTCTCAATGCAGAAATGATGTATAGCTTTTCTATATCCATGCTAAGCACTGAGAGCTTTGCCTAAGTAGAACACTTCTACTCTAAGAAGGCACTAAGTAATTCATTATGGTTTGTGTGTGCTATGGCAAGCTGTCAGGAATAGTGTGTGGAAAGGAAAAACGTATCTTTGTATTTCTAGATTTCAGGAGTCATGACTTAGAATCTGCTTTTAGTCTCATTAGTCTTATTACTTTATAAATGAGTGCTAAAGAATAATACAAATCAAGCATTCTGTCATGACTGTTGCGTAACTCAAATACCAGTATTGCCAGTCAACTACATGGGAGATGTTAAATCTATGTTTGTTATGAAAAGGTTTGCAAACACAGATTTGGGGTCCTATGAAAAAATGAAATACTTAGTATTTTAAATCTAGTCAATGATGCAGCTTTCATTTTTAAGGTTGCCCTTCATTTCTACATTTGCATAATGCAGGGACCAAAGCTACACAAGCTAAAGAGTAGGGATCCCCCTTCATGTGCTGCTGTGTGTGCTAAGCCACTAGGGGCCTGTATAAACTGCTGTCATACAGCAAATACCAGTACAGAGCATATGCTAACTCTTTCACCAGAAAGACATTTTTTACACAGATGCCTAACATCAAAAGCACAGTTGCCATTAGTTTATTCATTACTGATAAATGAGGCTGCTACTATTCAGGAGATGCATACAATCTGCATATTATCTTTGGGATTTTTACCCTGCTTCATTCTCTCCCCCAGTCCTATATGACATCCAACATAGTTCTCCATTCCTCTGTGCTCTCCTGACTGCTGTGGTGGTTGGGAGAGGATGTCGACTTGGGAGGTGAAAATTTGGGGCAAAGTCGGATCTGAGTGTTTCTCTGCACTTCATATTTTCTGTAAGCTGAGAAAGTCAGATTTGTTGCCTATATGTATCTTCTATTAGATTAGTAATGGTACTGTTCAGTGCAAGTGTAGGGTTAAAAGATAAACTAAGCAGGATTACTCTAAGGCAGGAGCAGACATAGATTGATGGTGTATTTAAACTAGCTTTGTGTTATGTAAGTTTGGAAGTGTAGAGATTCGAAGGCTTTGACTGGAGTGTAGTCAGCATTTATGGAACCTGGACTGAAGATGCGCTATACATTTTTGAGTGTCAGTTTCACAAATTTAAAATCGACCAACCATGGCATTCTTGATAGACATTAAGCAATAAGGTCAAGTATACTTACGCTGTTCCATTGTTGATTTTCAGTTTTTCAAACTGACAAGGCAGACAATTTGTAAAAGAGCACAGCTGAAATATTTGCATATTGGATTTCCTTCAAAATGAACTTTCTGTACCAAGCTCTTCAAAAGTTCTGATTTAAAAGGATTTTTAAGCTAGATCACTGTAAGGTCATACAATGAAAATGCATGTTCGCTATGGTATGTTAATTTTTTAATAGGATATATTTTAAAAAGCAGAGTTTTATATATCATGTAATATGAGCCAGTTACTGCGAGAGGCTTTTTGTCTCATAACTGACTACAATTGTGCAAATATTGATCAAGTATAATTTTCTGTGTGCGCTTGTGTAAAATAATGATGGCATGTAATGAAGTCCACTTTAAAGGCCTTCTGAAATCACAGACATCTGCTCAAAATAAAGTTTTACTGAGTGTTGATAAATCAAGGAGGTATGTCAGAAATGCACAAGATAGGCACTCCATCTGCACTTCAGGTATCATGAAGAGTAGTACAGTACAGATCCGTGAACCATCATGTTCCACTCTTGTATAACATAATTTTTTTAACCTTCTGTGAGAAAGTGGTACGGATATTGACTGTTTAAATTCAGTGTCAAAGAGATACATAATACTGTCGGTATTTTAGCAGGGACCTACAATGTAATTCTATCTAAAAGCACTTGGCATAGAATGGTCAACATACAATATTTTTATGAAAACTCTGAATTTCGCATACTCTGTGAATTGTTTATATTACTTGTTTAATCCTTCTTTCCTTTGGAAAAGGCCTTAAATTAAGCTACTTAATGAATGTTCAGTGGCAACTTGACAGCCTGAAGCAAGAATCAGTGTTTAAAAATATTCCTTCATATGATTTATCAATGATTTACCAAGCAGGAGTAAGGAGGAAGAGCTATTTCTCCTGGTGATCTACTACACTGAAAGCCCCTGTACAACTTATCTGCTGAAGAAATCTGATGATATAGAAAAAGATTGCTCAAGAGTGCTTTGCCTGTAAATTCCATTCCAACAAGCTTCACTTCTTGTTTAAGCTGCTGTGCATTTGTAGAACCATATGTCTACTATTGCACAATTTTAGTTTGCAATGTCATAAGCTCAGATGGTTTTTGATTGGTGATTGATAATATTTATTAAAACATTGCATGTTCATATCTTCATATGAGAAATTGCTAAAATGCAGAGAAAATTGTTAAAAAATAATAAACATGTTTTGCTTGTAAATAATTAAATTAATTAAATTATTATTTAAATATGAAAGCATTGCTTTTTAAAAGGTTATTATTATTTGGCCAAGTTCTTCCAATTCTTTAGTAGACACAACTATTCACCTTAACTGTTCTGTTTATCAGCTTATTTTTAACTACATCATAGTAGGTATATATCTGTATCAGTTTGTACATTCCTGAGATCAAAAGACTTCTGCAGGCTTAAGTGTCTCATGCTTACATGCTGTGACATCCTTCTTCATAGGCTTAGTAGCATAGTAACAAGAGAAAAAAGGGTGATGGATTTTGCAGTAGACTTCCAAAACAGGTAGAAATTTTGCAGAAATCAACTCTGTGTTTGTACCTGTGTCTTTCTGATATCTGCCAGAGATGCTAGGTGTTCTTTCAAATATAGGGAACATACAGAAATTTCCTTCTTGTTACCTGACTGAAAATGATAGAAGTTTAGACACTTTGATTTATTATATTGGAGGGCATGCCATAATATACTTACTGTGCTGTGCTTCTTCAAGGCAAAGAATAGTTAAGTTATTTGAGATTTCCAATAAGCTTCAAATTATTGGAAACGCTCCATTGGTGTACAAATTAATTTGTTGTTTGCAGACAATGAAAATGGATGTCCTAGTTAGTGCCAGCCGAATTGCTCACATTGTAGTCAAATAATGCATACGTTTTCCGCAAACAGTGTGTCAAACGCAGTATATGCAATAAAGCAAGCAGTGGTGTTGCTCTTTCATTTACAGTTTTTAATGCTCAGGAAATTAGAGATCTAAGTCAGAATTCAGTAAGTGATGTGTAAAATCTGGCTTTTCAGATGTCAGAATCAGGTAATTTTCATGATGGATATGATCGGTGCCAAACTGACTGAAATAAATGTGACAGCTCCCAAATTTGTAAAAAAGGTGTGCTTTCCATTTGCAAATATATCCAAACCCATTTTGATTTCAGTGCCTCAGTTTGGCTCATTCACTGTTTTTACCCAAAGCCTCAGTCTGTGGTCTAGCTTCTTGTTAGTTGGTGCACTGAGAGGAAATTCACAGACCTTCTGGTGACAATGTCATAGGCTTTAGAAAGTAACTGTTTGCTGAGTTTGAACTCAGTAATTCCTCTTGCTTTAGAATGGTGATTGAATTAAGAAATTGTTTTTTTGAACTGTCCATACGTTGTGTTCTTTTATGAAACTGTGCAAAAAAAGCTGAAATTTGTGTATGAGGAATTAAGAGATTGCCATTTCTGCTTTTTTTTAATTATTTTCTTTTTTGAGAGGGGTGAACTGTATAAATGTCTATATGTTKGGAATGAAGAAATGACAGTTGTGAATGCTTTGGTAAAAGTGAAGCATATTTTATTTATCAAGGTTGAGTAAAAATGCTTTTTACTTCTTTTTTTTTTTTTGAAAAATTCAGATAAAGTTCACAAAAGTATGTGGTCATATTCCATACTCTGAACCTTTCTTCTGTCTGCTTTATGCTATAAGAGAAGAGATTTATGAGACAGATGCGTGTCATGATTTTTAGCATATGTAGAGACACAACTGTTTTAGCGCTGTTCACCTGCATAATTAAACTCTGTGAATCGCTTTTTTCTTTTTTTTTTTAAAGGAAAGAGTTCTCTCCCCCTCTAGAAATTACTGTCAGGCGGGAAGTCTTTTTTAAAAGGCAGTTTATAATTCTAGGACCAGATATTTCCTTCCTAGGTTTTCACTGCTACAAACATCAAGTGTATTACTTCTTTATTTCTTAAACTATGCTTTTTTTAAATCTTCCTTACAAGTATACTGTATATTAATACTGCATGAATTTGACTATTTTGAATTAAGAAATTTTGAATTAAAGAAGAGGCATATTAAAAATCATCTCTTATCACTAGAATAGAACTTTGTCTGTCTATGTGTAAATAAAAGTTATTAATTTGGTGGGAAATACATGCAGTGAGACTCTTCTGAAACACTGACCAGAAAGTAGGACAGGAAGTTTTATTTATTTATTTATTTATGTTTGGGATGATGGTGTACCTTAGAAAGCTGCTTAACTGCTGCCTAGTGCAGCTGTCCTTCTCTGAAAGATTAGGTTTCAGGAGCAATGATGGATGTTGAATGCCTGTAGCCAGTTGTGGGGTTTTCTCTGAGGTCAACGGTACTGATGGAGGATAGGAATTTACAGCCTTCTGTCTCTATGCCAACTTAACCAGTAGCATTTCTCATGAAAAAATCAGATACACTCAGTGCTGAGCTAATATTGCAGTATAGTTCAGAAAACTATTCTTTTGAGTGAGAAAGAGTGAGTCTATTTGCAGATAATGAGGACAATTTTGGTCTTGAGAATTCTGTCTTTTGTTACAGAGAAACTCACTGAAATAGCTATAAAAAAGTAAATACAATATTGTGACTTTATTTAGATCTTCTTACATTCTATTTTCAAGTACATTAGCAAATTTGGGATTGCTGTGGGTGCATGTACATTGTTGACTTGTTAGTTCCATTGTTTCAAGTGTGCTTAAACAGTTTTTAATAGCTTATCCAGCATAAACATACTCTCATTTTTCATCTACAAATAGTTGTTTTCCTAGAAAAAAAAATAATATGTTGGTGTTTTTCTGCAAATATAGCCAACAAGGAGTTGGTAGTCATCAGTGATGAAAGGGTAGACATGGCATTTAGCTTTCCCTTGTTCACTTCGGATATCGTGTGTGTTGCAGATAAAGAGAGATAGTTTGGATAGCTCTGACCTATGCTTTTAGAAGTGTTAGTTAAGATCAAACTTTAAGTTTTAGCTGTGAACTGTATACCTTCCCTGATCTGTTTAAGTTTGTTCCTAAGTTACAGGGATATAATTAATTTTTTAAAAATGAATATTGGTAATAAAGGGTGCACAACAAAACGCATTTGTGTAGTCAGGCCTTCAAACTTTTTTTGAATTGGTACATTAATAGTATAGGTAGAGTTTCTAATCAAGCATACAAGAGCTGTTCTAATAGACCCAACAGCCAGTGGTTGGTGAAAAAGATTTCCTTTGACAGCGGCATTGTTGTGATCAGACCCTTAGTGCATTTATGCCTTTGCTTAAATGACAGCAGTTTTTACTTCAGGTAATCTTAGCAGTGGTTAAATTCAAATATAGAAAGAAGGCTTAATAAAACATCTGATGAATTGTTTTATAGTGTCTCATAAGGTAGGGAATCAGAAGCATTTTCATAAAGAGAAGTACATATCCAGCAGGAATTACCTTAGAACAGTTATGCATCACGGAAATATAATTTTGCCAAATGCCTATGTATTCTCCTTATTGGCAGTATGCCATCATCTTTGTTTGGAAAACTGTCATTTGTTAGATAATAAATATTCACTATTTACCAGTTTATTTTACTATAAATAACAGATGGATTCTCTGATTAGGATTTTCATTTTTTAAACTATTTTGTAAAGAATGGAATTTTTCAAGTTATTAAGTGCATCAGTGATCTATTTTTGATTAACAGAATTTTCCAAATAGCACAATCATGTTGCTAACCTTGTTTGACGATTTGGAAAATTATTTTGCTTGATGTGAGAAGCCTTGAATTATTCTATCATACATGGCATGTGAAAGTACAACATGAGTTTAAAGAAATATTTGTTCTAATTGATATTCATGATGTGAATACAGTTTTTCTGTTAAAGAGAAGTGGAAAATCGGTGTACACTTTTCTTGTCGCTACATCAAATCTGTAAAATTAACCCTTGTTTCTGATTTAACATTCTCAAAAGCTGCCTTAAATGGTCACATGAAGTTTCAGCGTACTGACTAGATGGAAATTTGAAATATGTCAAGGGCAGTAGATAATCATTGTACCTTCTAAAGGTAACAGGCAGTTACCTCTGTAGGAATCCTGATGTTCCCTGGGCTTAACTGTGTATGATTACAGTGATTCTGGAAAACACGGAGTGTTAAGGCTTTTGCATAGCAGTATTTCAGTTAGTTTAGGAATTGCTAGAAAGTTTTAGGCTAAATGGAATACGTATTGTATATATATAGAAAGGAAATGTTTATTCTCCAGCCTTGTGGACTGTATTTGATGGAACAGATACGTGCCATTCTAGGCAATGTAATCCGTAAAAGGACGCTTACTAGGACTGTATCCCTGACTGATTTATTCACAGGACTGATTTATTAATCTAGTGCACAAGGGTAATCTTATTCCAAAGGTATTATGAAAATGGACTGGACTTCTTAGGGATGAGAATTTCTCTCTCTCTGGGCAATTTAGTTTATAATCTCAGCCTGTCTTCCTGCTTTTTAGTGGGAACTACATAAACTTTGAAAGGTGCAGTGACCTTAAAGCTGTATTATTTCATCTTTGTGGGTTTCTGGAGTAGTCCAGGTTAGAGAGAGATTTTATTTTAAATAAATTTAAAGTGATTGTGAGTTATGTGGAAAGGATGGATGTGATGGGATCATTGCACTATAATAATGACTAAGATGCTAGAAATGTTTATGCTACAGTGAGTGCTTTAGTAGATATATGTGATTAATAATTCTTAAATTCTGTTACTGGTAGGCATGCTGCATTTTCCTCTTCTCATGGTCATTGTTCTAAGGAGGTAAGGAACTTGTTATTTTGATGCAAAATTTGTGCCTATCTGGGTTAAATCCATATTGTAGATGCCAGTCAAAAAAGTAAGTGGAGATGTTTTCAGCGCTGTACCTGTGGTCCCCATTACTCAGATAATGATGTTAGTATCTTTTTCATATTTTAGTGTGAACTCTGAGAGTGTTTGGGGTAGAAGGAAATCTGAATTCACCTACTTGGGAGAGTACAGAGTGGAGTTTTACATCCTCAGAAGTTTCATCATAAAACAAAACTGCCACAGGCTCAACACCAATTTGGCTATTGTCTGGGGATGTCTCTTCCCCTCCCCTTCTTCCTCGAACTTGTTCTCCATCCTGGTTTTGCACTGATGAGAACATTTCAGCCAGTGATTTTTCCTTTGTATGAAAGAGTTCGTAAATCAAGGAGAAACACTTGATGACTTGCCACCTTTGTGTGTTCCTGAAGAAATACTAATAGTTACTGAATTCCAAGTCTTCCATACTGTAAATCACTATCTTGAATGAGTCTTTTGGTGTCCCTCAAAGGTGACTCTGTAGCAGATTTTGCTGCTCATTGTTAGATCATATCTAATGTTGTTAACTCTCAAGAACTCTGAATATGGCTCCCTAGACTGTTCTTATTTAGTGTCACTTAAATTATGAATATTGGATGTCCTGTTTGTTATTTTCTAGAAATCCCCTCTGAAAGCTATCTTCATTAGGATCTCAGAGGCTACTTGCATCCTCGTTTCTTACATCTTTACTAAGTGTTGTGTGCTTGTCCTTTTTGCATGGATCCCTACCTTCTTTCACTAAGTACAGATATCTAGAAAGTAGTCTTTCAGTGTAATATTTCAAGTCAAGTAGTCTTTCAATTCTTTTCTGTTCATTAGGGTATTTCAGACACCGTGCAGGCTTTGTATACTTGCTGCCTTTGCTGAGGTAGCTGAATAACTCTGGGCTCTCTATTATTTCAGAAATTTCTGTATTCTCTTTTGTATCTTGGATAAGATGTAGCATTGTCTTTGGGTTGTCTGTGAAATCTTTGCTTTCCTGAACTATTTCCCATTTTGCACATCAGGATGCTCTCCACATTAAAAGAAGGAAAACAGTAAGGGAAACAGACCTACTTGACATAACAGTTTCTCCTGGCACATTGTGCCTGGGGATCTTCATAAGTGTAACAACACAATAATGTATCTGTCTGGTGCCATTTTGGTGTTTGTGTCTGTAGATGCAGAGAGAACAGATTTGAATTTACCTCTACCTTCCGGCTCACTTCTGTGCAGATACTACTGCCTTCCATTTAGATGTTTGTATTATTCAGATGAATCCAGTTTCTTAACTCTTGTCTATCAGAGGGAGTGAGATACATTGAGACATGATTCTGATTATTTTTTCTCACAGGTGGCCTACCTTATAAAGGAGTTGTGAGTTCATATTCCTATTAGAAACTTCTGGAGTGTAGGTTCCCAAGCTTTCAGGCTACCTTAAATGGCAGATTCTCCAATCAGAATCAGGACTGTATACTTTTTGAGAGAACACAAAATTGTTGAGTTTATTTGCTGAAACATTAAATTTAATTAATGGACTTCTTTTGTCAGACATTATCACATTTACTCTTAATATGCTGTATTACTTCCCTGTATTTAATCTGTTTGAGAATTTTAAGGCAGAAAGAACTGCGCTTTTTCACTAATGTGTTTATTATTCCATCTACTGAGTTTCTGAGTTATTCTGAGTTATTCATGGTTAACAATAACTTTTGCCTCTGCATATATGCATAAACAGCATTTCCCCCAGCTTTTGTATTTGTCAGTTTTCTCTCTGTTAATGTAGGACAGACAATTGCCCCTGCTGGAGGTATAGTTGTACTGCTACATTTTTGGCATTGACTGGCGCTGCACGGAATGAATAATTCAGATATGGTCTTCTGGCTGCATTCTAAGGATGAATTAAAACTGGTACCTGCTGAGAGTAGCTAGAGGAGTATTGTTTTCCTTTGGGAATGAAGTCATAGAAGTTGAGAATTTGCTTTGTTAAGAGCACAAGTAACCACACATCCTTGACGTAGATGTTGATTGTAAATTTAGTTGGCCTTTCCTAATGATTTAAAGATAAGGGTGAAGTTATTTAGCTTGTCTGTCTCTATGCAGAATCTGAAGTTTCTTTCAGAATTAGGCTTTTGACTATTTGGATATTGCTTTCAATACTTAAACATTTTCGGAGCACTGTTCTTACAAAAAATAAGAAATATGTATCACAGACCTACCTTTTTGCTTCAAAATGTGTGCAAAACATATCAGTGTTTTCCCTGAATTCTGTTTGCAAACAGCTCATATATTTGGTGGATTAACATTTTGCTTTATCAATTCTTTATTTCCTGATAAACTGTTTCCCCTTTCTGCCTTCAAAATAGCTATGAGGAAAAATATGCTCAAGGTTTTTTGCATCTATAATTTTAATGTATATTTTCCTATAATGTTGGTTCTTGTTTTTTGTTTTTGTTTTTTATTTTTTCATTTTCTTAACTGTGGGTAAATTGGGAGAAGGACAGGAGTTCCACCTGAAATATTTTTTTCCTTGCAAAGTTCCCTTCAAGAAACTAGAGCATTTCTTAGGAAATCTTGAGATTTCCTTTGGAGTACTGTGAAAACATCTTTAAATTCAGCAATTCTCTTTCAAATTTTGATCATAAAAACAATAATGCAATTTTCTGATACTCTGTAACCCAAATTATGGGTAAAGTTTATCCTTCAGAAGTCTTGTAGCTTCCTCGTAAATTTATTTAAAGTATAGATTTCCTGGCTATTTTACTAATTGTAAGCCATACCTACTTTTAACAGTTGAAGCTGTGGGGAGGCTTAACATGTGATCTGCAATCGCTAATCAAATACCTGATAATGGACTGAGCATCAGTGGAGAGAGCTGATGTTCAGCTGCCTAGATGACAATCAGAAATCAGTTCTTATTCTCAGACAGGTAGAATCTTAAATTTCAGGTGAAATTAATATTTAGTCAAACAAATTCTTCTTTTCATAGATGGCTTTACAGTCTGCTATTGGGTTTTTAGCTACAGGACTCATGGTATACAAATTATATTCTTTTGCATTATTAGTTAGTACTTGAACTACCAAAAACGGTTTTAGATCTACTTTTTTAGGCTGACTCAAAGGTATGAAGCAGTTGTACACTTGTGCATCTCAAATTCACTGTCGAGACAGATTACAGAGGTCTGCAGAGTGATAAAAACTAGTCCAGCTGTACCTTGAGAAAATCCACTTACTATTTGCCCCACTGTACATGAGGTTCACTTGTGGGAATGTTCTGTGGTTTTCAGTCTGGAATTTAGTGTCACTGTGTCATGACAATATGAATAATATAGAAAAGAAAGTCTGATTCTAAAACAATATAATTTTCATTTTTTACCTGCTCGTTATCCTTCACTAATTATCTGTAGATTTAGTGGTAATTTTTTAAAAAGTTCTTTATAGACATAGAACCAAAAATAACTATAGATGCTAAGAGTCGTGCAACCAGATCCCCTGAAATGACTTTAAAAATACTGAACCTTCATGGCTGTTATTAGTGTTAAACACACAAAATCAGAAAGGAATGTTAAACAGCTTTTGTAAGCATTAGAAAAATAATTTTTTGTTGTAGATTAATGAAGGACTGTTTTTAAATGAGCTTCATTACTGAAGGAAAGTCCTTGTGTGCAAGCACTCCTTGGTAATAAGAACTGTGTGCTACGTTTGGCTCATTTTTTCATGCAAATACACCCTCAGTACTGAATGGATCCAGTTACAGATCAGGTTATCAGGAGCTGGTTCTTTGTCCTGTCATTGTATATGGTAAAAGTGTATAGTGAAAATATGTTTGAAAACATAAGCAAGAACAGAAAGGGTAAAGTAAAAATCCTTCTTTTGGTCTGAGTTCAGCAGAAAAGTTAGGTTCATGCTTACCTATAAACATACAGGTAACTTTACCATGGGGGTATCATAATTGAACTCCATAGGACTATATGTGGGTTTAAAAGAAAGCATGTGCTGTGTTTGGAAACAAGCATGTGTTTAAGTGATTTTTGAATTTGGACACTTAACTGTGTGGAGAGGAAAGAAGTAAAAAGAAACAAATTTCTGCTTTACTCATTGTTTTTCCCTTTCATTCAGGATATTCAAATGAATATTACTACACAGCTGACTTAAGAAATGGAATAGTTTACTACTTTGCTTGGTTTATAGAAAGAATGGGAGAAATATATTACCACTACTTTATGCTATTATTTACTTTTCTTTTCAGTTTGTATCTAGAGCAAGCCAACACAAGCATCTCCAAAGTACTGAAATGTGAAATAGACACAGGTTGTATTTCCGTTTGTGTGCCTCGTAGAACACTTTTGTTTGACTGCAGGAAAAATAATAATAAATAAAATGACTATAACAAGACAGAATCTGTTCTATGAGTATAATCATGTAAATTCTTGAACATACTTTCTTTTAAACTTACGTGATACAGCAGCACTGTTATAGGTGTCAGAATGAGTTTCTAACTGTAAGGTAACCACAGCACATGGCTGAAGTGCTAGGCCCACTAAAGTATAGAGATTCTTCTCTTTGACTCACACTGGCTAATATTCCAGTGAAGATCTCTTTCCGTTTCCATCCAAACATCAGTTCAGAATTTGTGCAAAGACTCAGAGGATTCAAGTCTGCTCTGATCCTTTTTTTGTCTCATATTTCATTCTTGTATCTATTCATTATTGAGATGAGTAAAACAAAATACAAGACTAGGCTGTTAAAGGTGAAGTTCTCGAAGACTAATGAGGGGAAACTGAAGAAGGTAATCTCTTTACTAGTAGGGAATTTTCTTGTGGAGGAATTGCAGGACAGAAATTGTACATGCTGTATAGAGGGTGTTACATAAAGAATCGGTTCCTAATGTAGTAACTGGGGAAACAGCAGAAATAAATTATATATTGCAAGAGAAATTTTTTTTTTTATAGGTCCTATGCTGTTTTATGTTGTGTTACCGTTTTCTAGGTGTTCCAGAATTCTTCAGTTGTGCCTTGTGGGTATTCAGAATTATCTGCTGAATTATGTTGAACCTGCTGAACTGGAAATGAGTAAATTATTCAAATAAAATATTTCTGCAACTTCTGTTTGCCCTTCAAACATTACTTTACAAACATTGAAAAAAGTGGGCCAGACTGATGCTTGGTGTAAATCTGTGAAATGAAACCTGCAAATTAATTGATGTTTATATTATGATCTATAAGTAACATGCTTTCAAGGGTTTTGTGTTTGTTGTTATTATATATCAGTGCCATACTCTTTTCTTTTAAAGAAAAAGGCTTTCCTTCCTTAGTTCTTTCATTTTAGTGTTACTTTCTCTTAGAGATTCCAGCTTTCTTCCTCAAAAAGCTTTTATTCTTCTTATGATGATGATCTTCTATGTTTTCTATTTTTTTTAAGCTGAGTAGCTTTTGTACATTTTTATTCAGGTAGATGTACTGATGACCGAAAGACTTTGGAAGTTATATCTGTTCTTGTAAGATGTAAGAGTATGAAGGTTTGGAATTTTTTTAGGTAGTTTTAAGAGTCATTTTAAATCTGTGATTTTAACAGCTGGTTTTGCTGAGATGGAAAGACACAAATATAGCATACGTTTACTTTGCTTTTACAGTAGAATTTGATATGAGACATGAATTAATTGGAGGTAAAGCCTTCTAATCTTCTGTGTGCCCATTTACTTCAAGACATTCTTCCATCTTTTACATAGTTCTGCAAAATTCATGCTCAGGAATTTATCAATAGAGGAATGAAGATATTCTAAAACAAAGCAAGCAGATAACTTCCTATACATGTGGTTAAAAAAAAAAAAACACAGATAAGGTGATATGAATCTTGCAAGTCATATGAAGACAGAGCTAGTAGGGGTTTGCTTGGAATTTTAACACCGAATCCCAGATTTCTGCTGCTGTATGGGAATAGAAGTGTGTTGACATTAATGTTTTGGCCTTATTTTATAGGCCAGACAATCTGTTGTATATAGAATCTGTTTTTTGCTTCTTTCTTTTTTTTTTTTTTCATGTATTAGGGTGTTAGGTTCATATAGGAATATAAACCAGAATCTTGAAGGCCTAGTTTTGTATTCTGTTGATATGAGAGGGAATTAGAATACAGAACAATAATGTAAATAAGAGTAAGTAAAATGTAATAAGAGCATTACATTTCAACCAATATACTCTCTTTATAGTCTTCTAATTCATCCATAAACTTAATCAAGAGCATCCTTTTAGTAAAATAAACATATGTGGGAAGCAAATGTATTGTTTAATTTTCTGTTCTGTACCCCTTTTTAACCATTAAACCGTTCAGCATGATATTCCTGAAAATATTTTTACTGCCATTCATGATCAGCTTGTTTTCCACCTTGTACTGCATTGCCTGTTTTACCAGTAATTTTCACTGACTATTGTTATTTGCGTAAAAGACATGATAGCTTCAGCTGCTATTGGCCTTGTGTTTGACATCTTTTTTGTTGTTCTGTTTTTATGACTATAAAAATATGCTGTTCCCTGCAGTCAGATTTTGGCAGAGTCTAGAAGGATTTTTCTCAAAGCAGTTCTGTGTTCAGGTAAATTAAAGTCAATCTAGGAGCTCTGGGGATTACTGGATCAATGCACATCGTTTTACATAATATTTTCATTGCTGGATATTGAAATATATTTAGGAGTTGTCTTACAAGGTACCAGCAGGACTTTGTTAAGTATGTGTGTGTTTGCTTGTTTTTTTAATTTTTATTCCCTAACTGCTGTTTGTATTCATTGCACATTATAGCTCTCTGAAGACCGAAAATGCTTTTCATTATTGCCTTTTATCTGTCATGCTGTTTGAATGATTTTACTGGACACTGGTAAAGCAAGAAATGGATACAAGTAAATTACAACTTGTATCCATTTCTGGCTGTCAAAAAAGCACTAAAGGAAAAATAAAATATGGCTTTTATAAAACATTGTTATTTAGAAAGCAATTTTTGCCAAATTAGTATATGTAAATTGTCTTTTCTGTGTAACTTTCTATGTAGGATTGAAATGTTTACAATTGCAGTTGCAGTTGACTCATAAAAATAATGTAGAATTGAGCCACATAGATTCATATTTTTAAATTGAAAAATATTTTTCTCTAGGAAGCAAAAAACTTAATGATTACTACAAACAGATGGGTTTCTTTTTTTTTCTGGTTAGTCCTGAGGTCTCATGCATGCATACGCATGAATACACACACACACACACACACAAACACACAAACACACATCAAGCCTGATATATCTGTTGGCTTGGAAGAATGCTTACTTTAGATTTTGATGCTGTGAAATCTTTCTGAACACCAGTAAGTTTTGATGCCCTGAGGTTTGTTGAGTTTTCTAATTAATGAAATTTATAAAACACGGACATTTCTTTAAGTTTTTCTCCATTGTGTCTTTATCTAGATTCACAAGGTTAGATTGTTCTGCTATAGGCTAAAGATTGCTCTACTTCTGTAACCATTAGGTAATGCGGGATGCTTTTTGTTCTTTTTCTTCTCTTGCACCTCCCATGTTTTGATAACAGCACTGTAGCTTGCCAGGTTTTTCCAATTTGGTGCTTTCAGTATATGCATTTTTAAGGATCATTGTGGGGCCACACCACAAGGACAGGGAGGTATCTGGTCAGCCATTGTAAATCCGGCGCCACAGTGTTCTCAGAGTGGGAATTTACCCTGTATTCACTTCAGGGAGTTCTTGGCCTCAGAATGAATTTGGCCTTTGCTAGAATGTGGCCTAAAGTTTTGCCTGCATTTGGTTTGGGAGTCTTTGTTGAGGCACACAGGAAAATTGCCTCATTCTTCAGAAGTGCCAAACATTTAGAGAAACTGCCAGTGAATGATAGCCTTAGGTCTGGTCTGCACAGAGGTTTGTAATGATATGTATGATCTTGTATGAGAGAAGAGATGACAAGGGAGGCGTTTTGCTGATGCTAGTATAACCCTTTATGTGCATGCAGGCTTAATGATGAACTGTCCATTGTACTATGCAGTAGATAGATTTTCACTTTCTGTATAGATATCTACATCTGGATAGTGTAATCAATACAATTTCTGTGTGTAGATAGGTAAACCAAATTCTGGGCACTGTTTCTGTACAGGGTAAGAATCCTGACAATTTTTTCCTGCAGCAAGAGTCTGTTAGGACTGACTCTCAGAATTTCTTAACAGGGCCCATATAAATGAATTAATTTTGGGGAAGTCTCCTGGAAAAAACATACAGATTTCTGTTTTTAGTTTGTTCAGTGATCTGGTATTGCAGTAGGAAATAGTCATTACTGACTGTGGCTCTTGAATTTCTTTTGTTCTGCAGTTGGACTGAACAGTTTTGCTGCTTAAATTACCTATTTGAAGTTAAAGTAATTAAAACTAGAATTCAGAATGAAGTACTAATAGTTTCAAAGAGAAATGGTCCCTGAGTGATGTAGCACTTCAGATTTCTTAAATTTCTCAGTGAAGATTTTACCGTCTCTGAATTACATCATCCTTGGGATATGAATTTGGCAGCTTTGTTACCTGTGTTTGTTCTTTTTCTTTCACTTTCTGTCTTTCTGTATAGATTTTTCTTGAATACTATGACAATTTGTTCTTGAGTGTTTCCATCACAAATATTCAATCATTGTGTCTCTTTTTATTTAGTTGTAAAGCAGATTTGTCTCAAGTGACACTGCTTTGTATTTATAGCAAAGCAAGCTATAAATTTCCTTGGATTTTACACTATAATCACACAAAGATTTGAAATACTTATGAAGCAAGATACCCAGGAATAGGTTGTACTTTCACTTTTTTTCTTTCTTATTTTGACTTATGGAAAACTTGCAAGAGGCATGGTAAGTGGATATAGAAGTACTGTGATGCCTAATGATACTTCAGGATTAGTCCTTTTATGATCATCCTAATTGCATTTGGATGACAAATGAATATAGAATGTAGGAAAACATCCTGAAAAGATAAATACTTTTAAGATTCTTTGCAAATTGCATGTGATAAATCTGGAACTTAACTTCTCACCTCTGTTCCTGCTTAAGTGGTTATAAAATAATACGGAGATATGCTTCTTTACTGTGCAGTCAGTCTTCAGTAGTTTGTATGAGTCAAGATGTTAAGAACAGAATCCATTTGGATGTAACAAATCCATACAAATAGATGGTAGAGCTGATGTAAACCTGGTTCAGCACAGGTAGAGTTGGTGTTGCATATAATTCACAGTAATTCACAAGCCTTGTAAGCCTGACCAACTGTATTCTTTGAGCTCTCCTGGGAAACTTTTGCTAATGTGCCAAATTGAATGTCAATTAAGTAATACAGACAAATGTTCACCAGGAACTACTGAAAGATGAGATAATTAAATTCACAGTAGTATTCAGTTTTGAACTCAAGTTTACCAAAATCAAATTCTTATATCTGTGTTGAGCTTTAGAGCCTGCTTTACAACTTGTAAGTTTTTTTTGTTTTTTGTTTTTTTTAATTAGAATAAGGCTATTTTTGTGAGGAGTATATTTGTATCTGTAATTGTTTGTTAGCAATATAAAACTATTTTGATAATAACCTGTGGCATTATCTTAACATATTAAATCGTAATTCAGAGGGAGTCCTGGAGCTGAAGTCTTGGAATACAAGGTATTTTGACACCCAAAGTAATGTGGAATTGTAACAGGAAACTTGAAATTACTATGTAATCTATTTTCAGTTTGACTTGCTGTCCCTCCATTGCTGATTTAGGACAGTAGGTTCTGCATATTTCAAGTATCTTGGGTAATAATTATCTCTTGACTATTTTTCTAAATGTTGTAATGGTAGAATGGTAGTTTTTCAAACAAGGGTTCTCTTGAAAATGCCCAAACCGTGCTTAATCAGAGCTCAGTGTGCAATTTAAGATGACATCTGTTTTCATGAAACATAGTTATTGCTGTTTGTGCACTTTCTTTTCCGCTGTTCCTTTGATGAACTTTAAATTCATTAATGGAAGTGAAAAAGATTGCTTTAAATAAAAGGAAAAATAAATGCAGCTAAGAAGGATAGCCTGATCTTAAGCATTTCATTCAAATATGCATTGCAATTCTAGGATGCTGTCTTTCACATACAATCTGATAAAACACTGGGGTATTTTGTCGTTGTTAATCTAAAATCTGTGGATTGATGCAGTGTTACTACACAAAAGTGAGATTTACTGCAGATGCTGCAGATACCTAGTGTTCTTCCATATTGATGAGCCAGGTAGTTTTATTTTCATCTGTAAGAACAATCTTTACATGGTTTGGATGCTTTATTTCCTGTACCTGTTCTGTGACTGACTTCTCTGCTGACAGTGCCAAAAAGGTAATGCTGTTTTCTGTCAGGTTTTGATGTAGACATCTGTCCAACTGAGATACGATGAAGACTACCAGCACATTTTATGTAGTCCATTAAAAACATCACCATATCTTCAGTAGTCTGTGTTGGTTACAGATGACTTTGATCTAGAGACTTACATGTTAAAGGCTCCACATCTCATTAGCATTCCTAAACCATCTTGTTCTCATACAAAATTGGCTATAAATTAGGGAGAAAATTACAGTTTAAATGTGATTTAAAGAAAGTTAAGTGGGTGACTGAGGAAGACTGTAGCAGCAAAAGGGCTGTATGGCAGCCATAAATCGCAGCCTTGGGGGAAAAAAAACCCTAAAATTGTAGAAAGGGCGAGAAAAAAGTAGATGAAAGGATTACCTAGAGAGGCTGCTGTAGAAGAGAAAGAAGAGCAGATCCACGAATAGTTTGAAAAGAAGAGACAGTTTAAAATTAACTCTGAGATAAAATAAAAGAGGCATTTTGAGTGTTCGTAGATTCTATTTGAGATTAAAAAAAACCAGCTCTTATATACTATGCTAGAAAGTAAAGGATTAGCTGGGTTGTAAAGTCAACCACTGGAAGGTTAAGAAGTCACAGTTTTACAGCTGGCCACACAGTCTCATTTTTGTCCTTTGTGCATTTGGTTTATGGACTAATTGAAGCAGGTCTTCTGGAAAAATATGTGTGATCCTGCAGTTGATGGCAGCATCATGATTCTGCCTGTATCCCTCTCTATGTAATTTTCAGTTGCTTGACACTGAATCAGAACATAGCTTTAACACAGTGTTATTTGAGATATGTGGTTTGGTTTGATTTCTTAAGTAAAAATGGCATTATCAACATCATTTTCTGAATTTAGAATTGGCCAACTTGTAACACCTTCAGGATAGACTTCTACTATTAAAATTTTTGGACTATATTTAGTAGCTAGCAGTAGGGAGCTTGTCATCCAACAGCGAGGATGGGTTTCTATGTTGCATTAAGTGAGATCCAGAAATATCTGAGAGGAGTTTATCCTGGTTTATTTTCATCCAAGGCATTAGGAAAGCTCCTGTCTGTGTAAAACTTCTAGGAAAAAAAAAAAAAAAATCAGAATGTTAAGATGAGCAATGGCATGCTATCCTTCAAGGAGAGTTTGAAGGAAACAGCTTTGCTCTTGCCTTCATTTCTTTTGCCAAGGAATTCCCATGATAGCTTATGTTGTTTCTGCCATTGTTCAGTAGGCCTGAAATATAGATTGTTTGGTCTTTTTTGGCCAGGTGCCATCATGTTCCTAAGATACATGTAAGAGAAGGTAAATGACAACTTTTAACAGTTCATAACTTGGCTGCACTGAAGAGAAATCACATGAGGCAAATAAAAGTTATTCTTTTCTGACAGTTTCAATGGATCTTTTTGCTTTTCTCCAGAAAAGTTGCAGGAGTCTGTCATGATGGAAAGTCTTAGACATTTTGCTATTGGTATTGCTTGAGCAGGGGGTTTGGACTAGATGATCTGCAGAGGTCCCTTCCAACCTCAGCAATTCTGTGATTCTGTACCATCTTACAGCAAGTGCAAGTAGTGTTTTTCTTCCTAAATATTATCCTGTACCGAGTCGATCAAAGTCATGTTGAAGTGTTACTGTAGTATGTTGTATATTGTGAACTGTAGTCTTATCTTATTTCTTTAAATATGGTGACCTTTCTCAACCAAATTTAATTCAGAAATTAAATTTATACAACTAAGTTTAACCACCAGTTGATGAATGGGACAATTGATGGCATGGACCACAGTCTATAATAATTATAAACCTTCCTACAGCTCTCTTTCAACTAATGAAAGATTGCTATGTTTACATCATGATAATCATTCTAATACAATATGCATAGCTTACTTGTCAGTTTTATAATTATATTATTGCATCTTACTGAACATATTATATTTGCATATTTAAAATGAATTAAAATAATTCTCTGTTGTATCTAAAGTACTATGCCTTTTCCCTTCTGGCCTGAAAATCTAAAATAACAGTGACAGACCTTTTCAGGCGTGTTCTGACTGCAATTTTTCAATTAAAAAAGAAGTGTTGTCCTGTGAATCACTGACAGAATGTCCTAAAATGTAAAGTCGCTGTGGCTTGATTGGGCCTGTAGTGTTAGCATGTAGTGCTTCAAGAAGGAGCTGGGGACTTGGCCAGTAAAATGAATTGTAAAAGAAATGTTTTGAAGTATGATCTACTAGAGCTGAAGATGAGGCAGTAAATACAAGTGCACCTTTTTGATATTGATCTTTCCCTCTTAGGGAGGGATAACTGTCTGTACCATAGTCACCACATCATATATACATAACAAGTGGGCATTTCATGGAACTAGTATGCTGTGGCATGGTCGTATTTCCTGTTAGACAGACTAAAAAAGTGAGAATTCAGTCTATCAACTGTTAGGTTTAGTGCTCTTGAAAACAGATTATCATTTTTCAGCTTTTAAGAACAAAAACATCACATGAAACATTGTATGGCTTTTCTGAATGTGCCAGGCCTTTGATAAACAATATTATCCAGAATGAAGTGTACCTCCTAGCTAACAAGTGTTACATATTTAAGAATTTGACATATTTTGAGTCATGCTACATGTTAAAACATGTTATATAACATGTAACAATACATAGCATTATTTTTGCTATTATATTGAGATGTAAAATAGAGACAAAAATATATTTTTTATTTTAATTTCTTTCCAGTAAAAAACATTTCAGGGCTTTTGCTTAACTGTTTTTATTCCATATTTGTTTTCATTTCCTTCTGCTCTGATATAGTTATTTTTCAGCTCAGATGTAATTCCAAACAATAGATATTACTGTTTGTGGAGATTACTCTGGGCAACAGAAGACATTCTGTTCCCATTAGGGGACATGATACCTTTGTAGTGCACTGTGCCTCTGTCACAGGATGGATCCACAGTTGAACCATCCATGGTTTTGTTTTGCTCTTTTGTGTAAGGAAACTGTTGTCTAAACTTATCAAGAGCACAAAGTGGATTTAATGTACTATTATTATTGCTATTATTATTAACATCCTAAGTGCTGATTAAACATGCCTAAGGATATTGTACTAGACATTATGAAAATGTATAAATTTATGAAAAGCTGCTATTCTGTGCAATTTTAGGCCTATTATTTTAAATGGATCTCATTCAGATTCAGTTAGCTATGCCCTAATTGGGCTAGTTTAACACAGCATTCTCAATAAAATATATTGAGTGGATACATCTGAAAATGAATATAGTGATAAAAACTATATCATAGGTACACAAATATATTACCTGTTAATTGTTTGGGCTATTGGAGTTTAAATCATAATAATTTCTTAGTTATTGTTTGTGAAGAGGTCCTGTATATGAAGATGCTGAAAATTCTCCTTAAAAATCTAGTGTAATAATTATTGTTAACCTGTAGATGGTTAAACTTTATAATTTTAAAGTGTATGCAGGAAAACAAGTAAGTCTAATTTCTTTTGTGCTGTATGCACTTAACATGCAGTGCTTTTGTTCCTGCTTCTTTTTAATGAGTTTTTAAGTTCTCCTTAGTACAAGTGACCTTAAACTACCAGTTGTGGAGGTGGAAATGCAGCTATTCAGAATTTCCTAGCAGAAATTCCAAGCAGCTGTGAATACATGGCTCTATACAGAATAAAAGCRTATGTCAGTAGTAATCAAAATACCTGGCTGTATTCCAGAATTCTTTAAAAAAAGGATATCTATATGCATTTATTTTTTAGTCTGTAGCCCATACTGTGTTGCATTATAGTAATACTCCCCAAGGCAGTTATTGTACATGGACAAATATTCCAAATATGGCAAAAGAAGGGGTCTTCTTAAATCACTGGAAGAACTGTCAGGCTTTCACCAGTGCTGTCAGTATGTTGTTTGTAACAAAACAGAAAATTATAAAGGATTGCAGTTGCTTAGTCTTACTAGCAGAGGCAAATAGGAGAATGCCTAGCAAACTAAAAACAGATTTGAAAAGTGGCATTGATTTTTTGCAGTTGCTGAAGTGGCAGCACTGTGGCCTGTGAAGCTTTTCTTAGGATTCTTGTGTTTTGATTTTTTTWAAATTTTTGCTGGAGGCTTAAATTCTAACTCAGAGATCCCAATGCTGCAAAACACAGTTGCTTAATTTTTAATGATGCTGATTAAAGTTAATTGAGTATGCAGGTATTCTTAGATTCTGCCTCTTATTGTCGTCTGAATTTCTTTCCAGTGCTCATGTAATGACTTCATTTGTGTAACTGCCTAATAGCTGAATTTGTAAGGTATCATTTTCATTTGCTTTTCTGCCATTTTAAAAAGGTTCAATGAGAATCAGGCCTAATGTTTGAGAATACTATTGCTTCATTTTTCTCAATATAGCACAGATATTTTTTAACTTACTAAATACTTCATTATGTCAGTCAATATAATCATGATGTTGCAATGTCTGAAGCATATTTATTGAAATAAAAAATATTAAACTATGATCTCATGTATGTGGAAAGAAGCTGTTCATGTCAATGATTGGCTGAGTGTGGATAAACCAGTGCTTTTATGTGACATTACTGATACAAGATAGTCTAGGATATGGGAAACAAGTCTTTTGAGAATTTCTGAACCAATGTTGTCTTCTTTCAATGCTTCAGTTTTCTAATTTGTAAAGTGGAGATACCATTTAAATGGAGATAGCTTTAAAGTAGGTAAGATGTGCAAATATAAAGTATTGCTTGAGAAGAGGATAATCTGTAAGAAATTGTTTTAATAGTAATTTAAGGAGTTTTGTCAAGTGTCTGAGCTTTTGCCTTGTAGTGTGCAAGCTATCACCACAAAAGTCCTTATAGTGTATTGCTGAAACACGCCTAAATGTAATGAAAGTAATAAAAGTATTAGTATGTAGGTAACAGTGTATAATGTGATCTTTTTGAAGCTAGTGACAGGTGAAGCCCATGCTTTTTGGAAGGTGGGAACTTACCTATGTTCTCTTCTTAGTAATTCAGTTGACTGCATGCATGAAGTCCTTGTTCATCAAGAAATTCTCATCCATGCCCTATCTGAAGTATCAAGGAACTATAATTTTATAAAGTTCCACATTTTGGGGGATAGCAATATGAGGTCAATGACAAGGCAGGTGGTGTATTTCCTTATTTAAAGGATGAATATTTAAAATTGTTCAAGGACTTGGACCATTAGAGTATGTCTTGTGAGAGATACTAATGGACAAAGGGCATATGAAATGTTCAGAGATGTCATATGGGCAGTGGATATCACTGCACAAACATGCACATGTGATATCCATATAGCAGACTGTACAACCATGTGATGTTAAATTTATCATGGGCCTTTGACCAGATCCCCTAACAGCTAGTCTCTTTCACTGGGAACTTACTCCTCCATGCAATCCTCCATGCCACTGAGCAGCGTCAAACAACTGACATTTTTAATGTTGGGTAACCATAAAAGCATGTACTGAAACAATGGGCATATATATGCTCATTATAGATTATTTTAATTGTCTGCAAGGTGTATGTAAATGTTTTTTATTGACATTTGAATGTATTGCTGAGGGGGAAGAGGAGAGTTGCAGGGTTTTATATCATTGAAGGCAGAATGGTGTTACGTAGGCAGAATTCAGCCTTTGTATATTATTGTATCATTTGATAACGCAGGCTTTTTTTTTTTTTTAAGGTGTTTTCTTTTATGAAGCATCTGGTTGTTTTCTATTCCCAAGAATTCTGAGGCACTTCAATGGCTATTTCTGTAGGGACTGTAGGAGGATTTATGGTAGCATTTTAGGCTCTGGCAAGGTGATACTGTATCCCAGCAATATCCCAAAGAATTTCAAGGAACTTGCAGATACTTTGAATTTCTTCCCAGCATTTGTAAATATGTAAATGTATGTATACGAAGATTCTTATTCATTTTTACAGTTTTTCTTTAAGCTACCATAATTATACAACAGAGTACATGGAGGTAAACTGAATAAATGCCCCTGTAAAACTTCCAGCAATGGTGCAATATTTTCCTCATACACCTTTGTAATTTAGTTTTGGCATCATTTTTGAAATTTCTTACACTAGCTAAGGTTTCTGAAACTAAGTACTAATCAGTACCATCTTGAAAGCTGCAAATTGAAACCAAAAGAATGGAGAGATGAGAAAATGGAGCTTTTCTACTGTCATGTCATTGACATTCGTGACCAGCTATGGATTCAGTGAAATACTGATACACCACATTTTGGATTTTTTTTCTTCCAGGATGTTACTTTAAAAATACAATACTATAAGAGCTCTTTCATTACTAGATTTTGAGAATGATTCTGAATGTTTGAAGTAGTTCTAGGTTTCTGAGTAATGCCTGAACAAGTTACTAAAGACTTCATAATGTGGTTACACACATAAGCAGCCATTTTTTATTAATAAATGCTTTATTTTTGCTTTCATCACAGTATTTTTTTTTGCTTTACACATTAATTATGCTTTAATATAATGAACAACACGCAGAATTTCAAATATACATTTATTTCCCAGAGAATATATATGCATAAAAACATGACTAAATATATTAAAAAAGAGAAATATTTAATAGTAGAGAACATAAAATGTGGATGATGTTTCCATTGACAGTGCTGTGATAACAGTATGATTAACCTCAGGAATAAGATACTGATCCTTTGCATTATTACTTAAGAGGTATATATGGAGCTGTGCCATCTCAGATCTTTCTTGTGCAGTTTATCAGAGATGCAGGGAATATTTTTGTTGTTCTTATTCATCTGGACTCATGTTATACAGTAACTGCTATCTTAAGAAGTGATGTCAGACAGGATCTAGCTCACAATCTTTAGTATTACAGCTTGGCTTAATTTAAGAGCTGCAGCATTGTTACATGATATGTTGTAAAAAGTGACAGAACACAATGCTTAATTACTGCTGTAAAGAAATTCTTTATACAACTTCACTTTTGGGTTTCATCTGTGATAACAGTATTATCCTAAACCTTACAGTGCTGAAAGAATTCTAGGTATTTAAGCAGCACACTCTGGCTTGGTAGAGGTAATATTATATGTCTTTGCGAACCTCAATTCGAAAGTGTTCGTTGCTGTTTTTGTGGAAAGGAACTGATACTAAAAGCTTGCGCTAGATTCTGGTGATTTGATACATAATAAAGGAATCAATCATCATGACAGAAATAATTATGATTGGTGGGTTTTATATAGTTTTATGGTTTTGAAAATAGCTGGGCTTGAAGTCAGCTAAGAGGTAGGTGATTTTCAGTGATGTACTCATAAAAATAACTGCAAAAGATTCCACAGAATAATCAAATGAGAGCAGTTGAAATGACTGATAGGAATACTTTCGTTTTTTGGTGAGTAAATACATAATTATAACTAGAAATGGAAAATAAAATTTTGAGTTTTCAGACCTTCACTTGATTATACAGTTTGTTCTCAAAATGATACTAATTCAGATTGTGAGCTATATTTCCTTGTATTACAAAGAATTCAGAATAAAATTGAAACCAAATCCCAATGTTGAGTTAATTTCTAAATAAGGGTGTGATGTTTGCAGTGTTTATGTTCTTCAGGGCAAAAGAAAACTGCTGGTGTGCTAAGGCAACTAAATCTGTTTCTTATTTGCTAGCACTTAAGAATTAGGTTAGTATCTTTTTAAATACTGAAATAAAAAAAATAAGATAATGATCTTAAAAATAAATGACTGCTCTTGTTCATTAAAACTCTTAATTTAGAAGTAAATCAGTTCTCATGAGCATTAGTATGCATCCAGTGTGCATTTAAAATATAAATCTGTAACTACATGGGAGGAAAGAGATCTGTCTTTGTCTTAGATGTGTCATTTTTTGTTCTGCAAAGATTGTTTGTGAAGACTTAAAAGTAGTGATAAATAAAGGCCATGGACAAACAACTTAACCAGAAATTGAAGATAAAAATCCAGCTTGTAGTCACTCGGGAAAAGTGCCACACAATTATAGCAAGATAGTAGCTTGCTAGCAGTCCAGCTATATTTTTATAATAGTGCAATAAATTTAAAATCAGTATAAATGATTTCTGCTTGTTAAAGTAGAAAGGAATAACTTAGCATCTTCACCCTGTAAGCAAATGAAAAGAAAGGTTCTGGAACTAGGCGATACTTGTTTTTTCAGCTAGGTAAAGCCGAAGGTTAAAGTTTACACATAGAACAAAGATCTGGCATACTAATCAGAAGCAGATTTGGTCAATACTGAAATGTCTACTTATATTTCCATTCACCTAAATTATGATGTGCTATGGCTAATGAATATTTCTTTAAAGTTTCTACATATTCACCAAAGCAGGTATTAACTGTGTGATTTGGTGACTTAAAGCACTTCTGTATGTGTTTTTTTTAATTCAACCTAGTAATTTCACCTTAAAATCAACCTTTTATAATTAATATGATTTTTTTTAACAGTAACTCAGAAGATATCATAAGTGGGTAAACCTACCATTACCCTAACTGTTGATAGTCTTCAGAATTGTGCTAATATGTAAAGTAAGCCACTGCACATTTAGTAACCAAGATGGAAGATAACAATCGCTTTAAATCTTCTCTTTTTTCTTCAACCTAATATAAAATGAGTTCTATAACTTAATTTGGTGGAGGGCTTACCAGCTCCCCTGCTTAAACTTTAGAAACTTAAAACTAGTGGTATGAAAATCAGGAAAACAATGCCCTATGACTATAAACTAACTGGGTATAAGTAAATTACCTATTTTTTTAGGAAGTCAAATGTATTTTAACACAATATGTAGTAGGTAAAAGTTTGAAGCATTACAGACATTACAGGAGAAAGGGTTGTGTCTGAAGAATTTCTAGTGCAGGATATTCCTGCATTAACAAGGAAAATAACATAACCATTCATGACAGATTCACATAAAGGTTTTATGGTCAAAACTCTGGCACTGATCTACATTCAGAAGTTAACTCAGTTGTAATTTTAAAATAAAATGTCTTACTAAGGTCCAGTTCAATAACTTGTGTAAAAAATTGCAGTGAAATACAGTTTGGATATGCCCATGGTTAGCCATTAGTTGATGACATATTTCTTTCCAGTTTTGGGAACACAAATGAATAAGAAAGCCAAAATCTTTCATTATTAATAGTAAAATAATGTAGTCCTTAACTTTCTTGGAGATCTGACTGCATTTAGTTGCATTAATTCTGAAGGAGCAGCTTTACACTCTTCATTAAAAAGCTACTGTTTCTTCTCTATCAGTTGTTTAAGGAATTTTCATTCTTACAAAAAGCTTTAGAAATCACAACAAAGTATTTCATTGTTTACAGTAATTTAATTAGTTTCTTATGCTTCTTTTTAATCCTCTTCATTGCGTATTTCCCATAGGTTCATTAAAATATTCACGCTCTTGCCACAGTTCATGACAAGCATGTATGAGGTATTTTGTATTTACTCTTAACAATCAGCTTGCATTTTCATCTATTACTTCAGATATTTTACCCTTCAAACACTATTGCTTCTGTGGTCCAAAAACTAAGAAGAACTTGAGAGAGATGTTCTCTGATGAAAATAACTTTTTCAAGTACTTTCAGAGTACTTTCAGATTTCTTTCGAGTGCTTCAGTTACTTTAGCATCTGATTTCTGATTTGAAACCTGTGGCATCTTTGTTTCTGGATTAACTTGAGAACCAAAATATTATGATCTAGCTGGCATCTAAAAGTCATTTGTTACCTTTGCATCTTGTAATACACTTCATTGGATAGTATGCATGGCATTGCTTTCAAGCATGTTGATTGATATGATACCTAGGCTCACAGAACTGTGCAAGAAGAAAATTATATACTCAAAAGCACCAGCCATTGGCACAGAGACTATACTCAGAGAAGAATTTCCAGAAATAAGAATACATTTCTCGTTTGGTTTTCATAGGAGGACAGCTGTTCCTAGACGTTGTTCAATGATGGGAACAAATGATAATAACTTGTGGCGTAACAATAATGTATATTATAATCAAGGTACTTTCTTCACTTCTTCAGCCCTTTTTGAAGTAGAGTACTCATGGAAGATGTTTAACTCTTTCACATCATATATGATATGCTTTCAGTTTTGGTTGAAGTTTTTTTCAGTTGCTTAGGGTACAAACTCATTTTGTATACAAACACCTTATCAACAGAATTTTCTTTTTGTTCCTTTTAATCAGCAGTGCTTTTGCTGAAGTGTCCATGTGCACGATTCACTTACACAGTCTCAGTGTCAACAACACAGTCCAAAGGTGTTGATAAACACGTCCGTACAGACAATTTAGCTGCATTTTTTTTCCCCCTAGGAGTTTTTCTTCTACAGCAGAAAAACAGAAGATATAAGCAATGTTTGCATTTAAATGCAGTTCCAAACATATATACATGTGATCTTGTGTGATATTTGAAAGACTCTTCATTTTTAGCAAAAATAACCCACTGCTATACTGCTCATACACATTCTTATACCTGTGTTGTGATATACAGCTAAATGGGATCTAGCGTCTATCATTTCAGAACTGTTAGTTCACTTTGTTTACTTTTTTTCTATAACATTGTCTACCTTATTTCTCTGAGCTTTCTTGAAAAAAACTCCTGGCGTCAATAAATACTGATAAAGTAATGATATAATGATAATGATAACACTTTACACTGATAGATTTCCTAATTTTTGAAGAGTGGAGGGTTTTTATCTGTGAAATTTTGTTGGACTTTTTATAACAAATGATATTAACTTCATATGAAGATATTAGTTTTGTAGAGAAGGAATTCTCAGATTAGAACCAAGGTCCAAGGTGAGTCCTCAAAGGTTTTGCTGTGATTAAGATGCAAATTCTTAGTGCTAGTGGGACTTTTCCTTGCACTGGTGTACCTCTGAGCTTGTTTGACATGATCAAAAGCTGCTCAAACAAATTTAGTCCTCAGAACTTCCATCTTTCCTGCTGCTTGTTGATGTTCCTTCAGAAACAGAACCAGGAAATGCTGGTTTGATCCTCTCCTCTCACTACGTAATTGATTTCCACAAATATGTGATTATTCCCTTGATCATCATTGCAGTCGGAATAATGACATGCCTGTAGAAGAGAGAGAGACAAACAAGGATCAGTGTGGCCATCTAAGCAACACCTGTTTTGTCATTGGCATGTTTTGACGTAAATTTTGCTCTGACCACAAAAACATAGCATTTGTTCTGCTGCTTTGTTAAAGATTAAAAACAGGAACTCCCCAGGAAATGGGAACATTTTGGTACTCTGACATAGTCAATTTAGTAAAAGGAACATTGCCTTTAAGATTCGGGACAGTTGTTCAAAATTTGTGTTGGCTGATAACTCTGAGAGTACCTAGAAGCAAAGGGCCAGAGAGGAGACAATTCATATATGTGACAATATTTTAACAACATACTGTTTTGAAAATGTTTTGTGTAGTGTCTGATACACGCTCTGCTTCCAGGCCACATATACATGTGTGTGTATGTATGTAAGTATGTATGTATGTGTGTGTGTGTGTGTGTGTGTGTGTATTTTTTTTTTTAAGTTATGAGACCTGAAGCTTTCACAAGGATAACAGTTCATTCCAGAGTTGTTGTTTTTTTACATCATCATCATTGGGGGTAATTTTTCCAAAACTATCAAAGGATACAGTCAGTTTAGGTCTTATGCGTTATCATCTGAATGTGGGTAGAAATGCAAATAGGATACTTCAGAATGGAACATTTCTGCCGTATCAAAAGGAATTTGGCTTAATTGTTATGGGCAATTTTTGACAAGCATATTTCCAAAGCATGTGACTTTAAAAAGGAAGAAAATGAAAGATGGAATAGAAAAATAATGTTCCATATACTTTTGCTGTGCACTTCCACAGCTGGAAGAGTGACTTATCTGATTAATTCTGATTCTCTAGGTCAGATGGGAACAGGACCCAGTCCTCAGATTTCTTCGGGGATTTTATTGGAAGAGATTAAGGAATATAAAACTAAAACTCTGGAGAGAGGACAATCCTCAAAGGTTTTAAATTCATTTTACTCATTAGAACAAAGATGTGCCAAAACAGTGTTTTCCAACAAAGTCTGGTTGCTTGCTTAGCTGCTAGAGTGTATGACCATTAAGAACAGAGTTGTTAATACATGGCCACTTCACCGACAAATGAAACCCCGTGCAATCTGAAAAAAATTAAAGTCCCAAAACATAATTAATTGCTGTCTACACACACTTGAAAGTGAAAAGAGCTAATGCTCTTCCAGGCTACCACTTGTGTATATAAAGTCATTGGATTTGACTGCAATATCATGGTGTTGCTTGCAGTAAAAGCTCTTGTTCTTTGCTTAGTTATGCTTATTTGAAACCTTCGAGCATAACATATTTTGAAAGTAGCTTCTCAGTATTTTCTAAATTATTGATAGCATTTACAGGTATTGGCTGTTAGTCTAGGGAACACCTTTATCCTTTTGTTCAAACAACAGCCTAATCATCCCAATGTCTCAGAGACCCTTAAATATTCTTCTATTCAGATATTAAATACTCTCCTATTCAGATATTAGTCTGCCAAGTAGTCCTCTCTCCTTGGTTCTCTCTAGTCTCACAAGTGTCTTTTATGCTGTTACTGGCATATTTTTGATGTGTACTTTTGATTCTGTACACTTTTTAAATCTCTAAGTTTCTCTTCTTCTGAGAATCAAATGTGAACTGTTTCTAAATGTCTTTAAGGTATTTAATTATAGATTTTATGACAAACTGTTCATAAGAAGCAACATACAACTTTTGCTGGAAAAGCCTGTCTCCACTTTCTTCTCCTATTGCATTTGTGACAGAAACAGGAAATTGGTAGAAAGTCATGAAGGAAAAGCTGAGTATTTGTAATACCACTGAGAGTGGTTAGGTGGATGCCTTTTAATTGAAAAGAGAATTTCTGTCCCCTGTGAACATATGGAACCTCACCAAAATCAGCTCATATTTCTGCCTCTTTCTTTGCAACAGAATGGTTGACCAAATTGGAAGTAGCAAAGGAGAAGCTTCTGAGGTGCTGGCTAATCTACAATTTTAAGAACTCTCTAGGTCAAACCATTCCCACCATTAGGGAAGAAAAAGGAGACTGGGAAAGAGAATAAAAGAAAGGAGACCATTATCTGCTGAAAAGAAAGTGGCCTACTTGTTTTCAAGGAGAAACTTGGTCCCAGAAAAGAAGCTATTGCAGGAACATTGACTAGGGGAACGGGAAGTGCCCTAAGTGATTCACGTCTTAATAGACTTTGTGGTTCAGTAGTTAACCTGAGTATATAAGGTCACATTATTTTTTGCCTTTTAATGGAGAAAGGATATCACGGTTCAAGCTCTAATTTATCCATAATTTTGTAAAGTTTTAGGAAAAAGACCTCACCTCTATTGCTTTTTACACCATTTGTAAATTACCATGTTATTTGTAATACCAGATAAATATACTTTCAATTGTAATGATGTAGTTGAATTTAAAGCTTTTTTACTTCCTTACTTTATATTGGGGTGGGTAAGCAAAGTGCTCTGACCTGAGAGGAGAGTCACAGAGACTCAGGATGTCAGTTTCTGATGGTTGAAGCTTTAGTATAAACTACAGAATGTGAGCTCTGTCCTGCTCACAGGAAAAGCAGACATGACCACAGGATTGCTTCCTCTCTTGCGCTTTTGGGGATTCTAGAAAAAGCTATAGGAAAATAAAATGTGTTTGGAATTCCAGATACTCTGCACAGCAGCCGTAGCAGTAAAATTAGTAACTTCATTGTCCTTACATTTTAGAATTTTAACAGCACATTTGATAATGTCTTTCAAAGACAGAAACAGAAAACTGTATAATTTGGGGATTTCAATTCTAGACATGGAAGGTACTGGCAACCATCTACAGATTACTCAGCGTCTTGACTTTTGCTTTATCTGAGTCACTGTGAAGAAGATCAACACTCTTCTAACTGCTAGATAACTGATGAACTCCAGTGTTCTGGTGTTCCTACTAGTTCTTGAAACAAAGTAATCCCCAGACTTTTATCTTCTGCACTGTAAATGAACCAAGACATTCCTCATATCAGAATTGCAGAAGGATGGGAATATTTTCTCCAGCCAGCTATTTTTTTTGACATTTCAGAAATGCTTCTATGAAACATATAGATTAAACCAGTATTTTTAGAAGTTTTTCAGGGCAGTCCTAGTGCAGAAAGCACCTTAGCCTACTGGGCAGGACATTTATTTGTGGTGTGGAAGTAGCCATTTTGGGTTCTTGCTTTGTTTGAATCAGACCAAGAACGTGAAATGCAATCTTTTATATCTCAAATGAAATGAAATGAAGTTAAAAAATCAACAGAAAATTTAGGAAGTGCCTTACGAAGTCTCTCCTATCCACATGTTGATAAGTGTTAATTTTTTGGGGAGGGATATGGAAAAGGGAATGGAAGGGAAATACTGTGGTCTATTTACATTATGCAGAGGTAATTGCTCTTTAAGAGACCTGAACTGAAACGTAATAGTTCCCTAGTACTTCTTGAGTCAAATGAAGGGTTGACAACTAGGTGGGATCAGCAGTCTGAAGGAGACAAAGATTCTTGTCTGTCCTTCACAAACTCTTTTATTTTGATGTGTACTAGTCTGTATACGAAAATGAAATTTGCAATTTTGACTACTCAAGCCTGAGATCCAGGTTCTGCAGCCCTCAACATCTTCTGCCCACTAACTAGGAATTTATGGAAAGTTTGACATGAGTTAACTTGCAAATGCATACTTCCATTTGGATTTTCCTTAAGTGTCCTTTTAATTTATGTAGTAGTAGTAGCTGCTGTTACCTTTTTGCAGAATTAATACTTTAAAGATGTAGTGGAGCAAATCTGAACTTCTTCAGTAAATGTATTTTGTGGCTGATGTTGTCTTCTGATGAAAGATCTATTCTGTAGGAATGAGACTTACAGAGATGAAGAAATGTGATATAACCCTGTTTTAGTGGTTGGGAGGAGGAAAGGAAAAAACATACATATATGGCTTGTGACCCAGTGAATTTGGGGACAGCTTTCTAGGTAAATGATCCTTTCTCAGATTACATGAAAATATAAAAGAGTGGACTATTAGCAGTAGGTGATAAAGCCTTGGAATAAGCTGATTTACACCTTAAAAGCTGTGCATGTAAGAGGTGAAATGTGATACATTTGTTTGTAAACCATTTCCTTCTTCTACCTATCTTAATAGCTTAATGACTGTCGTGTTAATTTAGTTTGAGTTATACTTTCTATATGAGTTTGCTAACAGAAGTTGACATAAAAGCCTTTGTGAAGAGGCTTGATTGGTTCTGTTACTATAGCAATGTGGCTGAATAGAAGAATGATTTCCTTTAGGAACCTTTCCTAAAAGCTGTTTTGTACCCTATAACGATATCTCTAGATTGCCATCCCTTGTGAGAAGTGAACAGAGATCACATCAAGGGTCAACTTTGTTCCTAGTGTTTATAGATTATCCTCTGCAATCAAAAGACTGCATTGCTCTTCTTTTTCTTTGTGGCGCTGAACCAATTCCGCTCTCCACTACACACTGATGATAGGAAACTCAGCAAGACCTTTATTTTTTGAAGCTCAACAAATAAACTAGGACTAGACCACCTGAATTAAAACTGTCTGCTACAGATATGTTTGTGATACAGTATAGGTTCCTTTTTTTTCTCTTCAATTATCACTCCATTTGTAAACAATTTAGTTTGTGCCATGTTATTKTCTTGGACCTGAAATATTAACTAGCAAGTTGAGCAGTTCAGTACTCTGATTAAGACAGGGAGGTCTTGTTTAATGTTCTTGATCTTGGTAAACCCTGAGGCTTAGTATACAAATATCCTTTGTTAAGGGGAGAATGTCAGCTCCATTAATAGAACAGCTTTGAACAGAAAAAATATGTCAAATTAGTTAAGTACCATCCTGGAGAAGTTTCCAGTCAAATACAGTCAAAATATCTTTACATAGGATTATATAAAAACACTGTGGTAAAGCCTGCTAGCTGTAATTAGTAGTGATTAATATGTATATAATTCAAAATGTTTTCTCTCAGTGTAGATTTTAAAGAAAGACAGTGAGACTTGTCTTTGTTCTCCGACTTACACAAAGGAAAATATCTATTAATAAATAATACTAATGTGTATTTGTGAAACAAAGTACCTTTTTATACTTCTGATACCCTAATTTTAAAAAATGTTTTGAGAATTTTATTCCCATAGTGAAAGCAGTTTAAAAGTTTCCCTGTCCTATATAATCTCACCATTTTTTGGTGAGATTTCTTAATGAAATGAAGCTACCAGAATTGCACTTGGTGTCTGTATCCTCTTCTATTCCATGCTGGCAATTGTTTCAACCAACTTTCTGAGTGGTGCAAGTCGGAAAGATATTAAGGTTCTATGAATTTCTGAAGGTTCTAAGACAATAAGTATGTGAGCAGAGGAGAGAAACTCATATTTATGCCCAGCCATGGAAATTCTGTTAGACACCAGAGAGTCCACAAGGGACGAAAGTTGTTACTAACAAAAACCACAGGAAACTAGGTTTCATAAATTCTCTTCTTTCAGAACTACTTATGGCTTTTTTTGGGGGGGGGGAAGAGAAAGGTTGTTTCTTCTGTATAAATATATCTCTCTTTTTTATTTAAATGACTTGTATTTCAAACATGATATGCTTTATGAAAAGATTTTTTATTCACTTTTGTAAACTTTAAAGAGGTTAATTGTTTTAAGTCTCTTTTAGGGGGGGTTCATAAAAACTGTAGTGGTAAACAGTAAGAACTCTGATACTTAAAGGGGCAGAGAACCTAAAATATATCTTTTGCAAGCTGTGCTTTCGATCAGATTTCATGGGGAAACAAATTTTTTTCTTTTTTAAAAGAGGCCCCAGGCAAGCTGTAAAACAGATAAAAAAGGCTAATAAATGAAGACTGTGGTCTTGGTAGTGGTATCACTATCTCTGTACAGATAGTTGGAAGGAAATCTAGGAGGAACCAGTAGTTATTCTGGCTGAACTAAGTGCTGTGAAGATATTCAGTGAAATCTAGAACCGATCCAAAAGAAATCTAGGCCGGAGTTAGCAGTTGACACATGTGAAAGAAAGAACTGATTGAATTGGGATTCAGACCAAATTAAATCATTCTGTAGTAACTCAGAACAATTCCTTTTCATTCCTTCCTCCCTTCTTCCCTTCCTCCTTCCTCCCCATACGGGTCCTTTTGCATTTATCAAGAAATCTTCACAGGCTTTTTGTCCATTTTCCTCTAGGTTTTGCATCAGCCTGGGATCAAGGTTATGCTGTTTTCGCTCACACTATATCAGGATATCTTGTTCTCTTGTGTGTTGCTCATGTATTTATATTGTCTTATACAATGCAAGTTTATTTTACTGCAGTTGTTAATAATCTGATTATTATTAGTGTGGTAGCCTACAGGATACTGAAAGACCTGAAATAGCTCAGGCATACTTGCAATGCCTATCTATTTGAAAAAGCAGTTTTTTGTGAAGAGAAACATTTACTGCATACCTTCTGAAACAGTAGACTATTTGTGTGTTTAGATGCCTCCAAACTCACTGTAGGGCAAGTAAATGTTTTCACAAGAGTGCATCCCCATCTTCTTTTCTTCTGGCATGTCTATAGCATCTATTAAAAATGCGTACTTCATTGGAAAATTTCATGGTGGTGTGCTTAAATGGAATATACACATACCTACTCAGAAAAAACGATTCTGTACACTGATTAATTAGATCATTATAGAAGTAACCTTACAGCAATGAACGCCCACTGTGTGGCAAAAAAACATATGTTTATTATATTCAGTTGGGCAATACTCAGAGCACAGAGCATGTTAAATTGGTCTACACTGTCTTACGGTACAGCTGTCATTGCAGCACTGGTAGCAGGTGATAGTTCTACAAGTGTATGTCAAATCTGTGCTTAGTGTTTTGACATCTGCTGATGAAAACTCTCTTTTTCTATTTGATCTAGACAATAACCTTGATATTCCTCATGAACAGTAAAGGCCCACAACTGTTGTTTTAAGAAGGCAGTCTTAGCTTGTGCCTTACACCTGTCATAACAAATTATCAGATAGCAACTGATAATAAAACAAACATTGGCACTTTTGAAATATATCTTAAATCTTTTGGGTGTTCTTCTCACTGATTACACCTTTCTATGTAGTTGAATTTCATAAAGGTAAAACAACAATCTACTAGAATTTCTTTATATTTGGTGATAGCCATGTTCTTCCCCGTTCTCCTTCCTTTTTCTATCCACGCCACCAAAAAAAAAAACCTTGGTGAAAATACTTTTGCAGTAAGTGGAAGTGAGTTTAAAAAATATTTGTGAGAAAATAATGTTTCAAAACAGGTTCCTTCCTTTTCTTCAAAATAGACAGACAAAATCCTTTAAAAGCAAAATGTGACACCAGTCTGAGATATAAACCAGAAATGCTTCTTTTTTGCCTCAGTCTGCTTTATGGACAATAGTATCTAAATAGCCAATAGCAAAAATGCATTTAGAAGTAAGTAAATATGAAAATGTCTTATTCTTCAGTTGAAATAACTAAAAGTTTATAACCCAAAACAGCACACCTACAGCATGTTGTTACTTTCAGACATTATGTGTCTGTTGCAGTGCCATAATGAAAAAATAATTATAAATGAATGAATTTTTATGATAATTCTTTGATGATTTGCTCTCCATCTTTTGCCTGTTTGGGCTAAGTAACTATTGCATAGTTTTTGCTGACACCACTTGACATGCTATTCCTATAAAATGAATTAGCATACAGAAAAAATTCAGACTAGAATTTCAGGAAAACAGATCTTTTCTTTTAGCGATGAGATGGACCATGTAAAGTAGGCTTGTGGATTGAATAAAGTTGGTGAAATTAAGGCCTGTGGCAAATGGAAAACTATTTTTGTAGCATTCATAAGATCAAATAATGAATTTACAAGTCCCGTAATCCAAAAAATCCTCTTTTCAGGGCAACCTTGAGTTCATTTACAATTTCCAAATATAATTACTCATTTGGAAACATAGTAGTACTTTCTAAATAGTAGTGTAATTCTTTCCTAATTTGCAGTTGCTTTGTTTGTTTGATTACAGTGATTATGATGTTCATTAGTACTAACTGGTTAGGTGCTGTGGTTCATATCATCAAACAAACTGCAGTGCAAATGTGCAGAGACAAAATTTTAATCTTGAAAAATCTCCTTTGTGTCAGCAGATTTCTTTAGCAGATATACAGAAATGTATTTGTCATTTTAGTTGCAGCTTGATTTTGTGACACAGTTAGGGTTGCATTTCCATTCATTACAGAGTATCTAATTAAAGTGTGCTAACAATACACAGTTGAGAAATGTAGTGTAAAATAAATATGGCCAACTTCGTATGCACTATTTAATTTTAACAGACTGATTTATGTCATATTTCCAGGAATGTTCCAAATGCCTGTTCACTTGTTATAAAATGACATTTTACTTAACACTCTGAAGCAGAAATGTGAACTTACTGGTTGCAGAAAGATGGTTTTCCTATCTATCCAATAATTTATAAGCATTGAACTTTGATATGTGTTAATAAAACTAAAGAAAATGTTCAGAGCTTTCCTAAAGAAAATTTGGGTTCATCGGCCATCTCAAATGAAATCCCAAGAGTTTCAGATGTATGACTCAAAACACTAAATTTAAAATACTGGATTTTAGGATGGGGGCAGCCTTTAAATTAAACTGCTAGTAATATCCTGATGCTGTTTATGATATTTAACTTTAGTTTAACTCTGTTTGGAGGTTTACATATAAAAAATTGACATTCATGATTTAAGCCAATTTACTTGTTGACTTTTTTTAATTTTAACCTTTATATGAATTGTATTTGAATGATAAAAATATAATGTTATATTTAATAGAAAATATAGAACAGAAATACTAAAATTTACTATTAGTGATGCTTTCTAATACCATGTGACAGCACTAAATGATCCTAGGGAAAGATGGAGAGATCAAAATGTATCTATACATAACTAAATTGGGAATAGTTAACTTGAAAAAATTTGTTATATGACTATTCAGAAAAAAAAATCAAAAGCAAATTTCCTATGCGTACATAAGCCATGTTTACATCATATGTAATACATTTATTATATTCTCCACTCTTTTTAACTACCATGAGACTTTTAGTGAATTGAGAACCTGTTTTGGAACAAGCTCCAACTTAATTAGAAAAACAGGTCGTTTTCAGCACCCATATTCCCTGATGTTGATGGAAAGTTTCCTACTGACTCAAGCAGGCATTAGATTGGTCCAGCATGAAGGAACTGCTTGTCAACAGTTTCTGAAAAAGTAGGTGTGTTGAGGAGAAAAATGATGGGCAGTTGTTTACATTTACTGTGAAAAGTGAATATGGGGACTTCATGAAAAAAAAAGTTCAAAGTTCAAAAGTTCAAAAAAACTTCAAAGTTGATTTTTTCGAACAGTGAATAGTGGACAAAACAGTGAAATTAGTGTCTGAGTTTATGACAGTCTTCTACTGAGTATCAAAGTATAAGAACTATATGGCTTTTATCAGCAGTATATCTAGAATTTTAGATATATGAGGAAAGCTGCTGTTACGAATTAAAAGCACAGAACCTGACAAATAAAAAGAAAAAAATGCTGAAACTATTACTAACTGGAGAAGCTTTCTTTCCCTGGAGAAATTGCAAAGTAAATGAGACTGGCAGATTCTTTCTTCGAATGGGTGCCCTTATCCCCAGCTATAATACTTTGCAGGATCAACCAATAAACTAGTTAGCTGCTAGTTCCAATGCCAGCCTTAACTTCAATACTAACAGTAATCTGTTGGTTCCCGGAGCATCTCCACAGCAACCTCATAGGTCTTCTTGCCTGTGTTTCCTCCTCCTCCTCCTCTGTGATGTGTATGACCCAGTAGAAGTCATCTATTGAAACTTTTTATCTCCAACTTTAGTGGTAGCAGGCTACTATTAGTCTGGAGAAAACTACACACATCATCGCAAAATAGAAGGTGTTTTCAGTTTTCCAGACTACCCCTCATCCTAGAATATTAGACCTCACTGCATCCAGCAGTGAATATTACATTAGGATTAAGAGAAAGCCACAGCTCAGCCAAAATAAATAATATACTTTTTTCCCTTTCCCGTACTGGTTTTCTCCCTAAGCTAGCAAGTCTTACAAGATTCAGGAACAAACGAAACTTCAGGGCTTTGTATCTTGCATCCAGATTGAGCTCATCAATCCCTTTCCATGAGAGGACTGACAATGAGTATTTCACATCCTCTGACTTTTGTGGGAGACTTTATTCATCAGCAGACATATCTCTTCAGGCCCTGATATTCCAGAACTTGACCCAGACCCAGCTGGAGTGTTCCTCAATTCCTGTTGTGTAAAATAGGAATATTAAGATTGCCTATGTCATAGACATATTATGTACAACAATACATTGCTACTTGTGAATTGATACCATGCTGTGGTATTGAGTACCCATGAGGAAATCAGAAATTCAGCTATCCAGGAGAGTGTTTGAATAGTGTGTAGTAAATAAGGCATGGATTCATGTCATATAAATACAAGGGTAACATGAAAACTGTAATATCTGCTTATTCAATGAGTATAATCAGTGCTCTTTATAGACTGAATTAGGTATCATGGGGATCATAGTTAATGCAATTAGGAAATGTGTATTAATGCACGTGCCTCAGAACTGAATTAAGATCTCATTATGATAGGCCTTCACTTTTGCTTTTCTGACCTTTTGAGAGATAGTTTTATAACTGTTCTTTAAAGTGTGAGTTGAACTCATACGTTGTATCTTACACTTAATATTGCTCTAAATAAAGAGGGCCAGATTTAGGTAAAGGAATTGTGAGAACTACAGCTTTTAAATGCAAAATTTGAAAGGCCATTTCTTTTCCCTTGGGAAGATGAAGAAAGAACCAAGACTGAAAGCTAATCTTTACTAAGATATGTAAAATTCTGAAGTAATAGAGCTATAATGTTAATTGAGCCAAAGACAGGATAAAATGGGCTTATGCTGAGAAAGGTCAGGGCAGAAAATATTGTATTGAAGGCTAGTCAGTATAAAGGAAATATTAATTTCCTTTATATAAATTTCCACTATAAAGTTGGTCAATATAAAGGAGAACTTCTGTGTTGATTTGGATATAAAATGGCCTGAAACATAAGGAGACTTTCACTTCACACGAACAAAGCTAAAAGGCAAAAACAGATTTGTGTGAAGAAAACAGAACTTTGGAAAGTCCATTCCATTGCACTGCAGTGCCTTTAAAAGTCCTATCAGCACACAATTCTGCTAAAAGCACACCCAGTTTTGACCAAATATTAAAGAGAATTAGGTGGTTTGGATTTTTAGTTCTACATTTATGAAGTAAATGTTTCAGACCAGTGCAAAAGATAATGTTAGATTGGTAAAGTATAAGAAAGAAAATATCCTGATCATTTTTTGTTTGTTTTGCTGTATTTTCTTCTTTTTGAATTATTTTCAGTTCCACTATTCAGGATTTTTAATTCCCTAAAACTTTAAAGATTTGCTCTGGATGATGCTGTGAAGAGCCACATAACTGAGAAGGTTAACTCTACTACTAATGCATATCCTTTACCAGAAATCTTAATTAAAAATACAAGAACTATGCAGTAAAAGAATAAAGCACGAATTTGAGCTGGTTGTTTTCAAAGCATAAGTATAAAATTGTAATTAAGAGATTGGTCTGCAGAGGACAAACCACTTCTGGCCCCTTCAGTTGTAAAAAAAATAGGGTAAATAATCGGCCATAATTAAAGCTGAGAGCCGAACAAAGAAATCTGTCTTTCTAGAGAAAAGAGAGATAAGAACAGAAGACTGCTTGCACGTTCCTCCACCCAACACCATGAACTGAGATCTGCAGTCATCTGCTGATGCAACTAGTAACTGTCACGGTATTATTGCCAGTATTATATATGTATATATATATATATATATATGTATATATACACACACACATATATTCAATTCTTGTGTCAGATGTCTTAAATGATGTGACTTACATGTTTTTCTTTGAGGAGACAGTATCACAGTCTATCAGATCTCAGCATCAGAGCTGTTTCGTGCTGTTTTGACTAAACTTAATTTCCTAATGGTATCATGAAAGTTCTTTGCTTCCTTGTATATCTAATAGGGTATGAATGTGTCACCACTTCTGATGTAATTTCTTAACTAATTTAAGTAGTTAATGGCTGTAATGTATTCAGGCCAGTTGATAGCTTGTAATGGTGTAACTGCACAGATGCTGAATTTTATCTCTAACAAGGACATACACTGTTAAATTTTGATTGGCGCTGTAGGTGCAGATCTCTGAACTAGTTGACTACCCTTGCTGTGACTGTTAGGCTACTAATCATTAATTTCTTGCTGGTAGTGGCTTAAGCAGGACTTTTCCTGAGACTACACTGGAGCCAGGTTTAATGTCTTTCAATAAATTCTTCATTCTACATTGTTTTTGTTGGTCTGCTCTTATCTGTCCTCTTGCTGTCTCCTGTCATTGTGATAGAATAGTCCTGTAAGTTTTACTAATTAAGCAGAAAGATGGGAAGAATGGCACATGAAAAATGGAAATTGTTGCCCGTAAGAAGCAAGTAAGGAAGGAAGAATTAGTATCAATTACTGATAATCAAAGGTGTAAAAACCATGATGACAGTAAAAACAGTGTTATCAGGACGGTCATCCCTTTTTGACAGCTTTGTTCCTCAGCTTTGACTCAGGTTCTCCTGTGCCTGTTTAGAGGATCTTGATAGGCTTTTCTGCCCCTTTCTTGGTGTCTCTATTGTGATTTAGATGAGCTTCAGCTTTTTTGGCAGGGAAGCATGGCTGCTGTGAAAATCACAGATTTTGGGGTTCTTTTAGTATCTTGCTGTAGAGTATAACATTATTTACATGTGTGACAGCTTCCAAGTGTTTTACCAGAATAGTACAATTTAGCAATATTTAGAATATCTTTGTCATGCAGTGCATGCTTCCTCCCATCAAGAAATTTTTAAGTGGATTATCTGCATTGAATCAGCATCATTATGTACATCACTATTTGTATAGCAGGCTGAAAACATTTCAGTATTTTGCACAAGTTTTCTGTAACATTCAATTTAGACAATTTAATTTGTCTACTTTTGTTAGTGTGGCAGATTTATTTATGACTTTGTTTGGCATACATATCTAGAATGCTTAATCTACATAACATTGGTGGACTTTGTGCATTTGTAGTTATAAATATGTGCTTTAAATGCCTGAACATTTTGGTGAATCATATTTTCTACATTCCTGCTTTTGACTATCAAGTTAGGAAAGTGTGAAAAAAAATTCAGAAGCAGTTTCTGCCTGAGTTGGATGTTGGAGGGAGGGTCCTGTCATATTTCTTTTAGAAGAACCTTAAATAAAGGCTATTCTACAGTTTCAGATTTTTTGCACTGAGGTATTGTCTGCTGTGTGGGACAAGAGAAGGGAGAAGTCAGGGAATTCACCATATAGCACAGCAACGCAGGTGGAGTTAGGACGCTTTCTTGTACGTTGCTTTGTGTGCAGAGGCGTTCTCCCTGAACTTACGTAGTCTTAGTGCATCGTCTGTAACTTTAGCTGGTAGTTACATGACACATCTGGCACTGAATGAATGAAAAGCCTATTCTTCAGGAAATTGGTGGATGAATAAGTTCAGTGGAAATGAAAGAAAATGGAAAGCAGCGCATCTGTCAGAGAGATGTTTCTTTTTTTGGACAAAATGAGGTTTACTTGTGAGGATGCATCCCACATATGGGGCACTTGCTACTTACTCTCTTCTCAAAGGAAAACACCTGTTGCACACTGCCTTCTTAGTTAGAAACAAAGTAAAACAGAAACATGTGACTTGTTTGTCAATACCAAACTGTCAGTACGGTTATTGGAAGATAGATCAACTGTGGTGTCATTGCGAATATAACAGTGCATCCAAACTCCTGATCTGATGTATATCTGAGTTGAGACCCTTTAGCCCCTGCTGGTCTTCCTCTGTAGTGGAAATCTGAGCTGGATGAGTAGCTATAGTTCATCCCAACAAGGTCCCTAGTGTCAGAGACAAGGACCATAAGCYCTAGGAATGTTTTGGGCTGAGGTTAGATGCAGCCACAGTATACTGATAATTCACTGTAAAGGTGTAGCATTTTTCTTGTCATATATATAGAGGGCAGAACATTGACAAACATAGTCATCTGTGGCTAAGAAGCTTTCAAAACGACAGTACTTGAACCATTAAATTACCTGACCCACATATAAGTTCACTTGTAGATCCCGTTCATCTATTCTTCACTCAGTCTGTTATTATCGTTTTCAGATTTTAGTCACTGCTTTAGGATCCTGCTGATATCCTGTTTATTCCTACTTCGGAACTATAAATTCAGTTAATTCTCCAGGATCCTTTGATGGTACCTTAGAGAGGATGGTATCTTAGAGAGGAAAATTTGTGCCCAGCATGCACTGTACAGATGTTGTCTGTCATGTTTCATTGCCATTAGAGACATTTTCTAAAGAAGATTTTCTGCTTTGATGGGCAAGTTGTTGGTGTACTAGATTGTGGGTTTGTTTCCCCTGTTCAAAAATAGGCAGCAGTGTTTATAGTTAGGGAGAAATAGTGGAGGTTTTGCCAAGTTAAAGAAACATCACCTGAAATAAATATCTACCCGGTCACAGAAGCTTGTCATTTTTTACCTCTTCTTCTTCTCTTATCCTTATTGTTAGTCTGTGAATTCTCTACCACTTTTCTTCTGTACTCCTATAATATATTCCTCTATGATTTTGCATTATGGCACAAGTATTGGTAGATGGTCTCATGTGAATACCTGTCCCTTTACCTAACCTGGCAACTTCTACATATTTAGCAGTTTTCATTGCTTTTGATTGTTGTGTGTATTTTGGAATATATTTTTTAGATCTTCTACTATTTTCTGTACACGCAGAAGTTGGTATGGTATCTGTTTCCTTGAGCTTTGCTATCTGGGGAAGAGACTTTAAGATGAGCTGCTTTAAGATTTTCAGGGCTATATATAGCTGACTCAGACACTGAAGGACCTCTACTCTATCAGATTCTGATACCTAAAAGCGTACTCTTTAAAATAGTTATTAAAACATTTTACCAGGAGAAATAAAGATTACAACTCGTATTTCGGTTGGTGTAGGAAAAATGTGTAGTGCTGATACTTGTGGTCATGACTACTGCCAGGTTAAAAGCAACAGTTTTTAGTCTCCTGAATGTTTCCCTGTCTCTCCACTGCTTTTTTTAGTCCATCAAGTTTTTTTAGTGTATTAGGTGATGATCAGCAGCTCACCCATAAAAGGCAAAGGCTAAAAATATTTAAGAAATACAAAATCATGATAGACAAAGTTAAGGCTGTTGTTAGAGTCTCTTCCAGGTGACCTTCTGCTTATTCATTTTTGATCTTTTCATACAGCCTTGATTCTGTAACACAGAAGCAATTTATAGCATTTGATGCTTAGAAGTATTAAGCTGGATCAGGAGCGTAGCCATCCGTTATCATTAGTATTTCATCTTTTTTCATCCTGTTGTTTCTGTCTCACAGTTGTATTGGCATTGTTTTTGTTGACCCCACCACCACCACACACACACTTTCTTTTTCCCCTTCCATAAAATAGCTCTCTCCCAGATTAGCTTTCATCTCCAGTTCCTTTCTTCCAAACATATGAGGCCCCAGCTCTGCACAAGAGTCACATGAATCTCTTTCTGTTCTTTCACTGAGTTCTTTGACTTTTGAGTATATGCAAGATGGATGTTTTTGTCTTGTTCGTTCACCTCCTAAAGGACTTGCTATGAGTATTAAATTTGCAAGAAAAGTTTAGAATCAGTGATGTATATTATTGAAACAGCAGTATTTTTAAAGACATGAAACAAAGTATTTTCTTTGAAGAAGGGCAAAATTAGCTGACATCCTAAAAAACAGCACTGTACAATCAAATATGATATTTCAAAGGGGCAGTGACTCTAACAGTGAAAAGTTGCATTGTAGTCTGTTTTCTCAGGAAAAAAAACAAACAATTGTAGTTGAACTAGAATATATTCTAGTCTTTGTCATCGTGTTACTGTTTTCCATATTACCTGTTCCTGGGTTTGTTTATTTTCAGATATCCAAATTTGAGGGATTTCCTGTATATTGTTTAGAAGGCCCTTTGCCTTGCTCATATATTTTATGTCCAGGATGTTTTCCTGATAATCACTCTGTTTTTTTCTATTTATTTCTTGCATCCAGTTTTCCTTACGCTCTTCAAATGTTTGGAGACTGTTATGCCTTCTTTTAGTTGTCACTTAGCCAATGTATATGCAGCATGCCAATATTTTAGCTCTTTGATCTTCCTCCATAAATGTATCCTTACACAGCTGCTAATGATATTGCTTTCATTTTACTTTCTCCTTCTATTTTGCCTATGTATTTTTAGTATTGAACTGAAGGCTGTATTTCATGTGAAATTTTTTAAGATCTTATCAACAGCATGTATCTTTTCATATACGTATGCTAATTCTTCCCTAGACAAAGGAAAATTGCATTGTTTTAATTTATCACCATAATATCCATTACACTGTATGTGTCTCTAAATTGCATGTGATCTCTCTCTACCCATTCAACAATATTATTATTAGGGCATTCTGCCTTGAATTTATTTTCTGTCATTTTTTCCTGTAAATATTAGCCTTCAGTTGTATGAATAAATCTGTTTGTTGTTTCGTATTTCATTTTGTTTTTTAAATTTTTTTCTTCTCTCATTCTGGTGAAGTATTGTGAATTTTTACACAAACATAAATAGCCTATCTCTTAATATCAATGAAGATAATATATGCAACTAGTATGGAAAGGGTGCTTAGCCTTCTTTCAATTTAAAATTTCCTATTCCTCTCTAAACAAAATATTATGTTAGTAGCAGTTTATAAATAAACTATATGAACATAAGGGAATTTTACAAATAAGTAGACCTCAGAGATTCAGTATCTAATTTATTTCCAACATATCTACTTAGCAGTCATATAGCAGATTGCTTCTGTTAATTTAATTTTAATAGATGAATCATGAATATAAGATGAATAAAGAATGCCTGGTGAGAGATTAATTACAGTAGGCATTAGAGTCACTTGCCATTAAACAAAAAGTCCTTGTACTTTTGTATATATCAAATACTTTTGTGTTAGTTATAAGCTGATTCAAGCTAATTAATGTGGTTTCTTGGGCTGCAATGTTTAAGTGGGGATGGCATTTTAAAAACAAAAGTGTGGTAATTTCCAAATTTTGTTCTGGGACACTGTCCTTGGTTTCAGTGCACCTATTTAATTTCAATAGATTGTCAATAAGTTTTCGTAGCCATCTAGTTGGAATTTTGTAAATAATGAGATATTTGTTATGTTTTTTCAGAACTACATTTAATTAGTGCATTTTGTTGGCACTGAAAACGGGTTATACGCCCTCTTCTCAAAATTAGTCTTGCAGGCAAGCGAATCACCTTTACAATTCTTAACTGCTAAAAAATAAAAAGCAATGTCTCATATATATATATATATTTTTTAATTATTTTTTTTAAACAACAGAAGTTATAAAACAGAAAGTACTTTAATAGTTTGTTTGCTGCTAATGAAACATCTTTTGCTAGAAAAATAAATGCAATACAAGTGAATCTTGGTTATTCTCAGTTATTAAAACACTGAGATTGGTTGAACAGAAAGATACTGAGACTTTTTTCCAATGTTTTGCTTTTGAGCACCCAGTCATAGAAATCTGACCAGTATATTCCTCTGCATGATTTTGTGTTCTGACACAAAGCATGACTTTAAATACTTACAGGATCTATTCAAGTGATTTCAACATTGCAAACAATTTCACTAGTTGTAGTAAGTACCTTTCTAGCTAATTTTTGTAAACTTATTACTATTTCTCACTTTGACTATATTGAATAAAACAAAATTATCCTTAAAATGCAGAAAATTTTAAAAGAAAATTCTCCTAGCGAATAATTAATAAACCATGCCTGCTGTTGTAGCCAGTGAACTTCTAAAGCTTTAAACAGGTTTGCTTCTCTTTATGATCTTAAAATTATTCCTCTTTTGTTTCAGAAGTTGATAGTGTGAAGAGGTGATTCTGAACTCTGCACCAGACATAACAGACACAACAGTACATAAAATCCTGTAAGAGAGACCATTTTCAGACTGATAGGCAGTCTGGTGCCTGTAAGCATCGTTTACATACTTAGATAAATGAAGGTAGCAGTATTCTACAGTAAAATCACCTGTGGCTAAGAGGAATACATTTTATACCTGTATTTCTTCTACTTCTTTCACTCTTCTAAGAGTGAAAGATACAACTTATTCATATGCTTAGTTTCTGCAAGAAATACTGTTTTTCTCACATATCAATGACTGTTTCTTGTGACTTTAGGAATACTGCTTTCTGGTATCATGTTGATGATTCTTACACATTTACTTTTAGATTTTGCAATGTTCGGTTTATCTTTAGACTCTCCAGCTCCTGGAGTTGAGTAAATAAGGTAAAAATCTCAGCTTTCACTTTAAACAGAGGCTTTTTAATTTTTTGTTGTGATAGAAAAAAATATGAAACTTGAAAATTTAGATAACCAACACAACACTGAACAAGCAAGTATAATTTTAACTATTACAAAATCTCATAGTTTCCTAGTTTTGAAACAATCACCCCAATAATGATATATGAGAATATGGCAATATTGTGATTGCGCTATTTTCTAACTTGTTATCCTGCAGCAGAAGCTGCCATGGACAGTCTTTTTTGATGTGGGTTTGTGGTAGAGCTGAGAGCACTGATACACTTTGCTCTTTTGCAAGATGAATCTAGGAATGGATTCATCCATCCTTTTAGCAAAAAGCCTGATTTTTTTCTGGTTCATCATTTGATCCCCTCACAGGAATCATTCATCGCTACTGATTTTGTGGGTTGTAAGAGACTGAGAAAAAGTAGTCAAATGGTGTGGGCATCATGCCATATGTTAGCAACTGTAGCTTTTAATTTACTTTCATTAAGGATAAGGGTTATTAATATCAGAATTAAGGGTTGGTTTGATAGAGTTGAGACTTCAGCAGTCTGTTGACAAACTTTTGGTTGTTCTATGTTTTGAATGATCTGATGCATTTACTAAGGAATGCAAGGAAGAAGTAAGGTAATTTTATTGAAAAAAAAAATACAGCTATTTGCATTTTGCTAGCTCAGTGTTAAATGTTTTCAGATATCATTTTAAAATTTTCACTCCTTCACCAGTACTGTTGATAACGGATAAACTAAGTAACATTGCTTACCAACCTGGCAGTGTTCCACTCCTGTGTTTCCATGCTTGCTTTATTGCTTTGTTCTATGAAACTCATAGTTTTGGAGAATGATCGTTATTCTCCTCCTTTTGTTTGCTGTAGGAGTCCTAACAGTTCTTTACTGAACTCCTTCAAAAGGACCCCAGCTGTTTGCAGTCAAGGATTGTATCTTCTATTAGTATTCAGAAGACAGACCTGGCAGGGTGCAGCATGTTTGTACAAGATCCCAGCTGTTACAAAGGTGCTCTCATGGTCTCCAGTCATTTGAAATTTGATGTGGGTCGGACCTGAAACTGATAGTTGGTTTGTGGGTGTAAGCTGCAGAAAGTACATAGTATGAGTAGCAGAGAGTGGGTAGCTTGAAAAAGGCATTTCATGAGTACTATCTTACTAGCATTCACTAACTGAATGTCCATTATGTAGAACTTGAAATATGAGCAGAAGACATAGCCTTTCTGAATTCTGTAACTCTTTATTCTGCACACCTTTACAATGGCCATGTTATCAAAATTAGCATAAGATCAAGATGGGAGAAATATTAAAACATGGTACCTCCAAGGAATGTATCTCAAAGCAATACTTTACAAAATTGGTTAAATATTAAAGCAATTTTAACATAATATTTTCAAATAAACAGAAAAAAATGGTAGAGGAAAAAAGAACATACCCATGAGAACACTACTTCTTTGTATGAGTTTTGAGGCCTGCTAGGTTACTCCAGTGAGCCATCTTACCAGGAATTGTTTAACAAGATKGCTGAACTATTGAATAGAAAATCAAACAAAGCAGACCTGAATATACCTGCTATAGTCATGTCCACAGAGTGCACCAGAGAAGGAAACTGGTGTTGGAATATATTTAAATTTAAGAAATTTAGCTTAACTATATCCAGGAACCTAGTGAGAAAGGCTTGGTTGGAATTGAGTCATTACCCAGTTAAAAATAACCTTTCCAGGTCATGTCATTTTGTTTGCCGCAGTGAAATAAGTTTATTTCAGCAGAATGAAGCCATTATTAGCTTGGCAGAGTCCACTTGTCAGAATTTTATGGAGCAGAACACCGTTTGGCTTGGAAATTCAATAAATACTGTAATGTGAGAGGAGTTAAACTGCAAGGGCTGAAGGGGCGCAGTGTGGGGAATTTGTCACTAATGCATTGTTTGACACTTCTGTTGAGAAAGTATTACAGTATGTGAAGAATGATCATTAAAAATCAGGCAAACATCTTCCTTGCAATGTATGGTGATGTTAAGTATATGGATTGAATATATTTTTTCGATATTGAAGTAGAATAGCAATATTTAAACAAGAAAATAAATGCTTTGCACTTATTTCTGTTTTTCCCTACTGTCTCCTATGTGCATTTCTTCTAATATTGGGATTTGCATGGTGGTGGTTAAGAAAAGCAGTTGGAGGAGATGTAAAATGAAATGCAATCCAACTATATTGTTTAAATCAGCATGGGAGAATTTCCCCAGTACTGTGTATTTGAAATGTGGGAGGCCAGTGTTCTGTGTCCACTGAGAGAGGAGTAGCCAAACTAATTGCTCTCTCTGCAAGGTGAAACTATGCAATTCAGTCATGTTATAATTTTAGAAGTAGAGATGAGGTAGTCAGCAAATACTGGTTGGGGTGCCCTCCAGCTATCCAGACTTCCCACTTGCGCTTGGAACACCTTCACTGGAGATAAGTCTTTAAAGTATTGCCTGTTGGAACAAAAAGATTGCTTCTGGGAATGGAGATGTGATGGAGTTATTTTATGTTTCCAGTCCTATAGGCTAATATTTGCATACACTTTACCTCAGAGATGAAGCAGTCATAATCAAAAATAAAGTGTATGTTTTAACAATCAGCTAATTAACCATTGAATATATTTTCTGGAGACATGGGGGAGTGTTCATTATATGAAGTCATTCTATCAAGATTGGATGTTTTTCTAAAATATGGACATTAGCTGAAATAATTACTGTCTTGATATTAGAATTACTGGGTGAAGGTCCATGTTCTATGTGATTTTGAACTCATGAAGCTGTTCTAATGGTTCTTTCAAGTGCTAAAATCTGTTAATTTCTAGAAGATGAATGATTCCTGTGAGGGGATCAAATGATGAACCAGAGTGGGAAAAAATTATTAATATATTCTGGACAGTATTTAAGATTTACCTCTCTCTTCCTAAATGTATTATTCCTTAGTTAGGTTTTCTTGTTCATTCTGTTTTCATTTGTCATCTAAAAATAATGCTGTTCGTATAATGGATTCCAACCACAGTGAAGCTCATATGAGGGAGCAGAGTGAGCCATATACCTTTCCCAGGGAAATGATTTATATGCGTGCAGTAAAGTGCCAAAGATGTCCATATGCCTTTAGAAAGACTTATACATTGATTTTATCTGCATCATCACTTCGTAAACATTTCTCTCAGCCTAATATGATCAAATCCAAAGAATATACTGTGGCTCACTTGATCAAAGTACCATCTACAATATTATGCTCAGAGAATGTTAGCATGCCATTTGGTATCAGTCCAGAAAAACTTGGAGTGGTATTTTAATACATGCCATGTTTTCATATTTATTGTCTAATTTATTATATTTTTATTTAGTATACTTTTATTCCTTTTGTTTCAAAACAGTTGTGATTTTCACCTTTTTTCAGCTTCAATAGAATTATCTTGCCTTGGCTACTCTGATTTGTATGATCCAGAAACAGATGTTATGATTGGTACCTTAGTATGTACTTTCAAAATAGCTATCCTGAAGATGATTTTCAGAATTGGATGCTCAGCTCTAGTCCCAGATAAGAGTTAAAGTCTCCTTATTTCACTCAGGGTAGAATATTTAGCTGTCATTTGGAAGTAAGCTTTCTCACATTTACCTTGGAATAAAACCATGCCCTGCAATTAACTGTATCACAGAGCTACACTTGTCTTCTTGCAATGCATGTCTTGCTGGTGATTTGTACTTCTTATTGTCATTTACTTGAACAGAATAGGCTAGCAAAAAGCTTTTCATATATTCAAAAAATGAAACACTTTTTTCCAAAAATGAGTTCTGTAGAATAAAAAGCAAAGAAAGCCCTGACAGCCAAGGTCATTTCATTTGATTAGTATTTATAACTATGGTTATGGCTGTGAGATATCATTCACAAATTAATGATTCCCAGGGGTGTTTCTAGTTGAGCAGTATGTTTATACTTACAGTATATGAACATAGCTTACCAATAGCATCTGGTCTGTGATGTCCTGAAGCAGCAGTTAGGGTCAACATAAACAAATATACCATAATAATTCACACAGTTTACTGGCATTCCACAATTTATATGATGTCCCATCTCTATTAATTTTTGGCAGCCGTGCATATTGGGACTGTCATTTCTATTTTTTGTTAATTCGTTTGGTGTTTTCTCAAAGTGTGTTTTTTTGGTTTTTTTTTGAATGAATACTGACATTATAATGTTTAAAGTCCTACTACTTCAGGCAATTTTGATAAATGAAGTTAATTCAGACAGAGGCCTTATAACGAAAATGTGAGTTTTATCCACTGTTTCTAGAAATGATAACATTATATGTTGTTGATTTTTATTGATCTGCCTTTATAGAATATACTTTCTGTTGAATTTAAAAATATTTTTGATTAGATCTTTTGGATACATATTTCTCTTTCTCTGTCCTGCTTCCTCTGCACTAGCAGGTATTGTACTTAGACACAAAAGGCAGCCAGAGGTTTATGTTTTGAATGACTTGGCCCCTTTGCTTCAGATGCTCCAAATTTTTTAAAGGAATCAAAGTATGTTTCAGCTATTAAGGGAATACTTTTATTTACTTAATATCCTAATCACCCAGGCCAACTTTGTGCTGAGATGATCTGGATATTTCCCAAGTTATATAGAAACTTTTAATCATTATCCATATTAAAGTAGATTTAGGCTTTTAGAAATAAAATATTAAAATCTGGTTGAATACAGGTGTTTCACATCATAGTTTGCAATGTTCTCACCTAATATTGAAGTTGGAGATTTTAAGCAGAGGGATATGTTATGGACGGCCACAGCTTTTCCCCTCTTCACAGTTATGCTTGCAAGAGCCACCTGGTTGGTCTTCTTGGCGCTAACAGAAGACTATTTGGTCTGTGCTCAGTTCAGACACCTCTCTTTTGTCCAGAATTGCAACAGATATACATATCCATCCTTAAGCTGAACAAGTTGTTTCTCCTCCTTTCAGTATTAAAAAAAAAAAAAAAAAAAGACACCCAGAGGAATTAAGTCTCAAAACCAATTTTTTTAATTCTGTAGTTAAATCTGAAATGTGTTGGAGGATTAGTGGACACAGAACACTTTGAAAACTGGAGTACCCAGTGCAGTCAGACTGATAAGGTCCTAATCTATATAGGACTGGAAGTATAGTGGAGGGACTGCCCTGTCTCAGTGCTGGGAGGCTGACCAGTATACCTTAAAATTTGGAAATACATTTATATTTGCATATGTCAGTGTACCTTTTTTTCCCCCCCCCTCAACGTGGTTGCTACTAGACTAAGAAATATAGAATAAAACCCCAGACCCATCCGCTAGACACAGATAGTAATTATGCTTGGAGATAACTCTATGCAAGCAAATATAAATCAATGTGTGGCCTGTTCTTCTGTTACAGTTAGATATGTTTTGGCTTCCTTGCTTGTCCTTTATGATCCTGAAGGAAAAACTACAATAATAGATTGTTTAAATATCTTTCCTGTAGGTTAGAAAGGGTTCATCTTCTTTTGGAAATCACTGCTGTAGGTGTAGGTGTTTTGTTACCAAAACTGCAATAGTTCCAACGTTATTGCAAAGGATGAGATCTTACAGTTTCATTTCTTTGAATCTCATTAGCATTTCTTTTTCTCTCATAGTTAATGAATGTAGAAATGGATCCCACTGTAGCTGTGGTTAACAGGAATAGAGAATGTGGATGTTAATATTTGACTTAGTTTGAGGGCAACATGATAATTAATGCTGTGCTCTCAATCCACGCTGCTAACTGAGAAATATGCTGTGAAACATTTACATATGTTCGCTGCTTGGAGGCAAACTTGTTTATATTGGTTAAAGTAGAGGTATACTTTATAGACRGACCACTATCGCTAGGGTCTTTGATAATAATCTTACAGAAATAGTAAGTATGAGAGAGTCCTAAAGCATTCTGGAATTAATCATGCTGACCTGTGCCAACATCTTATCAAATAAAGAGCAACAAGAGGAATTTAGACATTTTTATGCCTTAAACGTTCATTATCTGCCGCATATAACAGGAAATACTCCAACATTAATGATAATGGTAGTTAAATATTTCAGATATTTTAACCATTAATGTCTGAGTTTAAATTCTTGACTTCCTTTGCTATTCTTTTATGTGAACTGACACCTCTGTTATTTCAGGCCTTTATCACTGTGCACTATAATCTATTGTCTTGCTCTAAATTGATGTCTAACTGAAAGCACAGTTCACATTGTTCAACCCATTTCTTTACCTGCTTCTCATTAAATAGTTAGAATAAACAACATTACAACTGATTTATTTTCCTTGTGTGTTTTAATTATTTTTATATCTCTTTTTCCTGGGATCTCTTTTGCTGCAGTTTTTCAGCCAGAGTTGAGGAGGCTGTCTTATTTAAATCATGCAAACTCAATCATCTGGTGTTACTAGTTTATAGAACAAAAATATTTTTAGTTAATTATCAAAGGATAGTATAAACTGTAGAAGCAAAGCTTGAGAAATCGGTTTATATACTTTCATTTTATAAGGGGTGTGAATATCTGTCATATATCCTTTTACTCACTCACTCACTCACTCACAGACACATTTATATATAAAATGATGTCAGTTGTTTGAACCAGTTGTTTTCTTCCTGTGAATGGTAACATATTAAACTGTAATGGGATTTTTCCAAACAGCATTCAGAAGATTCAACAGCGGGATTTGCAGCGTTTCTTGGGTCTTGGGACCACCAGTCGTTGCTGTAGTGATTTGGGAATGCTTTCTCCAGCCAGAAGTGCCAATAGATTGAAGTCAAAGTAAAGCAAATAAGAGTCAGTCTTTCAAGTCATACCATCTATTTCAGAAAGCAGTTGCTCTCTTTTACTAACCCTAAATAAATTGCAGCCTCTCACAGTTTATGATGTAAATCTCACCTTAAAGCTCATCTTGTGAGCAAGCTGCAATTAGCTACCTTCTACCCATCAACAACTTACCACAGATCTAGTATACAAACTTTTGCTTTCCATTTCTAAAGGAACAATATTTTTCCATGTTCCTTATTTACAGCTACTATGGGAATCAATGTGAGGTTAAGGAAGGCATATTCTGAATGCAGGAGTATAGGATTTTACATGAATTGTAATTACTGGTACAATTACCTTCATCTCACTGGTTAGGGCAAATACCTTTCAGCTTTGTATTGTGTCAGTGCATAGTTAGATAAAGTGTTAGAAAGATGTCTAAACATCATCACAACAGAAAGGAGGATGAAAAGTACAAACTGACAGCATACAGAGGAACAATTGTTCATGATTTTAGAAAGATGCCAGATGGTACCTGCATTAAATTGCATAGAATTAAAGGGAAATACATTGTTTTGAAAATGAAGACTCAGTTCCATGTTTGAAAATCTGCTCAAAATCTTTCTCATATTTTGTCCTGTGAGACTGTTAGCTGCTGCAGTGTAAAGAATGCTGTCTTAAAGAGCCAGGCCTGAAATTTGTATAATACATGTCCATTTGTATGTGTTTTCAAGTTGTTCTTTAAACCATTAATGCCTATACAAAAGCTTTCCTTGTTTGCAAAGTAATTAGAATATTAGAATGTTGCCAAAATAACAAAACCTTTTAACGCCCAATTAACTTCAGGCACATCTGTACTCTAGTTTAAATGAATGAGAATACTCTGGTGCTTAAATTTCTGTAAGTGATGTATTAGGTTGGGCGTGAAGTCATTCAGCTTCTGTTGTAGTCAGTAGGAATCTTTCACTGCCTTTACATGATACGCAGTTTGTAGCTTCAAATCCAGACTGTATGTGTGCATGTGTGCCAGTATATTCAAAATGAGTGTGACAAAGAATATCTGAGAACATTTAAAAATGTCTGGGATATAAAGTTAAAATAATGGAGTGGTATACAAAGGTGAACTGAAGCTGTGGCTAGCACAAAGAACATTAGCAGAGGATGTTGGTTCTGCTCTTTCAGTTTCCTGATGGTCATAGTGATACACAGTCATTGGTATGTTATGTTTGTTGGCCTTATAGTCTGGACATTAATTTTGCTTGTTCTGCAGCATTTTTTAGAGAAGATTATGTGAACATGCAGGAGATTGTGTGATGACCAAAACTGTAAAGTATAGCAATTCAGACTGTTTTTAACAAGTAAAAACTGCTGTACATCTGAACATTAATGAAAAAAGTTTTCTCTATAGTGAAGGGTAAAAATTCTTAAAAGAACCAGGGCTGTATATCAGATGTAATAGTCTTGTAATGTGATGCACATTCTTAGACACTAATACAGTATATATTATAATAAAATATGCATATGTAAATAAATTACTGTTCAGTTCTCTGAATTTCATTTAAAAAGAAATGAACTTCTTATTTTCATTCTTAGTGCCTTGGTTAGTATGGAGCCCCACATATGCACACTGTCTATATGACTTTTTTTGTAGGATACTCATTCCTAATATTTACTAGGGCTCATCTTATATGCCAGAATGATATTGCTTTCATATTCTTATGTACTTCAACTAACATACAGCTCTTCTGATTTTCAAGAGGTGAGCTAGCTTTATGGTATAAGCCTGTTGGAAATTGATGCAATATATAGACCTAAAAGCCAGATATTCAGTATTATCTGAGTCTATAGATCATTCTTATTCATCCTTTAGCAACTATATGAAATATTTCTTAGAAGATTACAAAAATACTGTCTTGGAAAGAATAGGATACATACTACTGTGTGGAGTTTTAGAATATGAGTGAAAAGGGAGAAATGCCTGTCACCTGTAATAATAACTTTAATTTCACAGAATAACAGAATGGTTGCGGTTGGAAGGGATCTCTGCAGATTTTGCAAAGTCTAGGTCATCTCATGTCTTCCCCAGGACACCTGCTTTTTGTTGCCCAGTTAAAAATTGGATTTTGGAAGTGCTTTTTTATTTTATTCTTCTTTAATAGACAATATTTGAGTTATGGCCATATTTCTGTAGGAGATCGTAGAACTGCTTGGCTGACTTTCTGTAGCCTCATGACTTGGAACTAGTGAGGTGATTCAGAAATATCTGTTTTATATCTGTTAACCTTCCATCTGCTGTGATTCTGAGAAACTTGCAGTGGTCAGAGGAGAAATTCTCTCAACCTCTGTATAGTTTCCTAATTGAAGAGCCGAGGTGTTACCTTATTTTCTAGCTCACCTGATTCAGCTAGTAGGAAAAACTGTAACTGAGTCATATTAGTTCCTTTTTTACCTGGCTTCTTTCTGTATAAAATGTAGTTTGACACTTGTGTAATGCCTTTACGCAGCACACTTACTCTTGACTTTCACTCAGGTAACCAGAGTAAGAGTCTGTGACAATCTTACTCACAATTGTTGACCAATTGATTATGCCATATCCAAACACCTTGAATTCTCTTGTTATGCATAAATAGAAATTTCAGCTGCATAGTTCCTTAACAAAAAAAAAAAAAAGAGAGAGAGAGAGAAAGGAAGAAGTCTGACTAGAGTTAAAATTATTGGCAAATCAAAGTAGTAGCTGTTCACACACAGTGTGCCTGGGTTAGGTGAATATGAAAAATAAAGCAGTATCAAGTCTTTGTTACTAATAGTTATTTATTCTCTTGAGATAGTTCTTTTTTGAAGTGAAAAATAGGAACAAAATTTCTTAGTGCTATTTATCAGCAGAATAAATCAACAATTTATATCAAACAATTATCAAATATCAAACAATGCAATCCTTCTTATGAATCTTGTACACAGAGTAGAAAATTGGGTAGTAGATTGCTAGAACAAGCTGAGGAATCCACATTCTGTCTTTAAGCAACTTTAGTGGTAAAAGCTGTGAGATTCAAGAAATCATTCTCTGCCTTTTATGTACATTATGAATGTATTTGGAAAGCACAGTCTCAGGAATTTTGGCCAAACTAGTTTTTTGCACCTCTGCAATCAATTGATTTGTTTCCTTTTCCTTAGTGTTGAAATGTAATTACCTCAGTCTGCAAAGAGCTACAAGATCTTGTTAATTCTCCCCTTTTCTTTAATAGAAGTATGTCTCTTCTTCAGATGCAGTGCTATTTTCATTACCTAAGATAGTGATATAGGTTCTTTTTGCTAATATAATGAACTCAGAGATTCCAGAATAAGAGTTACAGATACACAAAGAAATTAGAGTTGGAAAAGACCTGTTACTGTTGATCAGATAGTTCAAATCCTTCACAATGCAAGACTATTCCCAGCAGTACTGCTTATCTTCAGGAATGTCTTGAATCTATTTAAGTAATCTCAGTAACGGAGCTGCCCATCCATTTTTTTTAATACTTTGAGTTTTCTGTTTTTCTTTTCTGTTTTTTTTTTTTTTTGAGTTTTTCTCAGCTCTGTCATATCTGTTTAAAATACACAGTATAGGGAAGATCTGCAGAGGACCTGCAACATTAAAATCACCATCTGGAGACATTTACTCAATTTACTTTATCTAGGAAATCTCCAGGAGAAATAAGAGGCAATGTGAATACTCCAGGACATGTCCACTTACTTCCTACTTTCCCTGAATCCTATTAAAAAGTCCTAGAAAAGGGAGTAGGTGGAAATAGTGCTGCAAGGGACACTGACATGTTCTATGTGGTAAAGTTCAGTCAATGACCAAGAAAATTTGTAAGATTACAGGAGCTTGGAGAGAATGATGACAACATTCTGACTTAAGCAGTTAGACTTTACAGCTTTGTTTTTCAAGCTGCAGAGTGATTCTTCATTGTTTTCTTATTTGCTCTTCAGTTATATTTGCTCTTTAGTTACAGTTTTATTTCCTACAGGAGCTGTCTCTATCCAGTTGTACTATGTTTTTATGTTTATATAATATTTAATTTTTTTATTTCTCTCTTGAGATGCTTGCTTTCTGTTGATTTCTTTGTAAAATGCTTACAAATGAGACATGCATGATGATGGGGCAGAATCTGTTTCCTGTTTCTGCTCTGTCAAGAAATGTTGAGATGAATAGACAAGATTACAATGTAATATTTTCATGTGATTATTATATATTTTCCATCCAAACTTAAGAAAATGTCAGGACAAAGCTTTCTCGTTTTGAAAAAGGTATCATTATTACCATCCTCCAGTCTAAGACAAATAGTTCAATAAAAGTACGATTAAGTTGTGAACCATTCTTCACTAGTGAATCCATTGAAGCCTTTTTTGAAAAATTTTCTTCTGTCTTGCTCTTCATCTTTGATATAACTAAATAATAATAAATGAATAAACTAAATAAAGCTGTATAAATCTGTGAGGGTTTCTTTTCTTTTTTACCAGGGGAGGACTGAACCAGAGAAACTAGCCATCTGTCAGCTTTAGCCATTGACTTAAAACTAATTAAGCAAAACATATTTTAACTTTTGTAAGTGATTGTGTATTATATATATTTTTAAAGAAAGCTTGCTTATAAAAGGCCTTGCAGTGTCCTCAGCTCCTACATGAGCTGACTTTCAAAAGGGTGTTTAATGTTAATGTGACAAAACACAAGAGAATAGTTAGGAGATTTTACTCTCAGCCTTGTTTTTTTTCCAAGTGATAGAAAGCAGGGAGTCTCTCAAAACACTTCTTTTTTACAGTTTATCCAAAACTAGAGTTGATTTTAATTTTTAATTCTGTCAAATTAAAATACAGTTTAAACTGTTCTGGTCTTGAGATCTTTGGTCTGAGATTCTTTAAGAAAATGAGTACTATTTACTAGCAGTACTTCCATGCTGACGTTTTCATGTGTTGAATATGTTAACATCATTTGTAGCAGACATTCTGTTCATGTAAGTCACCTTTTGTCATTTTAGCATGCTTAAATTTCTAGTTTTATAGAAAATTTTCATGTTTGCGGTTGTGCTTTGTTGCTATGAATAAAATATTTTTTTCCTAGGTTTCTGCTAAGTGTTTACTTTTAAGATGTAGGCTTTCTTTGTTTTCCTTTTCATAGAAACAGCCAAGACTAACATCAAGTATACCAAGGGGAAGGATTTATTTCTGAAATACACAAGGTCATTAGATACTCTAATGCTTTGTCAAAGCTTGAAGATCAGGTTACAACAGCAAGTTAAAATCCCGGCCTAAAGCAAATTTGGAAAACTTAAAAGGTCTTGCTAGTTCATTTTCCTAAGAAAGTCCTCCTTTAATAGCTCTCTGTGCTAAGCAATATATGCTTACTGCTAACCCAAGTTTTGACTGTATGCAACTATATGTTATCTATTTCTTTTCTTAGATCAGCAAAAATAGTCATAGTAAATTATGGTCTATGACTAAATGCTTCATTAGAACAAAAGCCAAAGCCCGTAAGAATCTGCCTTCTGCTTGAGAAACGACATAGCACCACTAGATAAAGAATGAATTCCATAATTCGAGCAAAAAAACTTGAATTTCAAATGCAGTTCAGTGACTATAGATGAAAATTTTAGAATTTCCAGTAAAGTTAATGTGAAAACATGATTTTTAGAATGGTTTATATTAAAATTTAATTTGTTTTCTGACTGCCCTTATATATTGAGATTCTTTTTAAAAATATGTTCTAAAATAGCTTGGCTTTTACAGTATTAAAGAGTAGTTGAAATAATTATGATTTAATATGGGCTGCACTGTATGGTATTGGATTTTGGGGGGTGAGCATTTTTTTCTGTAGTTTGTAAACAAATAATGGAAATTGGCTAGCTTTGAGTTCATGTTTTAAGTTTTAGAGCACAGCCTTATACAGTGCATTTTGCATTCAGAAGGAGCTTTTCTATCTATTTTCTTCAGAGTAAGGGATAAACGACAACCTATGTATAATAATCATTTAAAGCTTCCATGATTTAACCAGTCCTAGAGATCGTATTTTGTGATAAAACAAATTGGTCTTCTAGAATAGGAAGTAGGCAGAACTCAGTCTTTCATCTCCTCTCATTTTATGCTTTAAGAATTGTGGCTTCCTGGTTTTGTTTGTTAGAAAAATAGATGAGCTAATAATATATATTTCCCACAGGTCTCTTTTTTTCTAATTTTTTGGAGTTTTATATGGGTTATCATTTTTAGAACTTTACCAACAAAACAGACTTAAAATAAGTTCCAAAAGCGACCATTGGATTTTACAAGTAATGGTACTCAGCACTTCATATTCTCTCATTTTCATTATATTATGGGTGATGATACTGGTGTTTTCCTTGCTAGTTTGTTTATATTAGCATCAGAATACTGGCAAAATGAATTATTTCAAGTTTTCCCTCTTTATTATTACAGTATTACAGTACAGAGTTCAGCTTTTAGGGAACAAGGATTATACTTTAAATATTATTTTGACTGTTAATGATAATATAATCACAACTCAATTGAAATAAACTTTTAACTCAAGAGACCATGTCTCCTTTGGTCCTATGATTCATGACTCTTATCATGAACCTTTGTTCTTCATGGCCTATTTTACTTCCAAAGCATTGGAATTTACTCTAGACTATTCTTGTGAGAATGCTGGAGCTTTAGCAAATATTAAAATCAGAAAAATACTCAAATGTACTAAAACTTATTTATGCTTTCTCACAAAGATGTGCTTAGGTCCGATAATTTAGGTTAACGTTTTTAGGAGATTATCAATAAAACAGATTTTTACAAAGTTAAATGAGCAGCCTTTTGGGTATTACATGTAATGATAGTTTTTCATTTCATTCACTTCATTTCATTCATTTCATTTCATTTCATACACTGTGTATTCAGTGTATCCTTTTTTTATTTAGAAGTATGTTCCAATTCCATCTGTAATTCATATAAAGGATAACATAGGTTAGTTTGCATTTGTGCAAGTTTAGATTTGGAAATGAATTCCTGCTTCTCACACATTTGTATCCTCCAAGATCTGCTAGTTAAACACCAACCTACTTAGAATGAAGGAAAGGTGCTGAATTTTCACTGTCATTCCAACCATTTCACACCAGAGGCCTTTCTCTCATTTTTTCCAAAGCAGTAGTAATATCTATTTCTTACAATGTCTTCCACTGGTAAAGTTAAAATAGAGTAAGTTTTTCCTCTTCCTGATTAGACAAAAAATGTTTTTATGACTTCAAGTCATTTGTGTAGTTTCAGAGACTTTTCCTATGTTATTTGCAAAGATGATAGTTATTTAAAGGAAAAATAAGTAAGAAAACTCCTTAAAATATTGGCAGCTCCTAAATTATTAAGAAAGGGAATGTGTTTGAGTATTTTTTTCAAAGGTAAAGGAACCTGTGTGCTTTCATGTTTGCCTGTAGGAAGAAGCTTATAATAATGTTAGGAAGAAGTATAAGCATTAAATCAGCTAGGAATCAGAGGCCTTATCTCAGAGAGGAGGTCTCTGAGAACTCCTATGCAAAGTATTTAATCATTATCCTAAAAATGCTAATGTCAAACTATAAGTATATGTATGTATTTTAATGTTTTATATATAAAAACATATGTATGTGTACACATCATTTCTTGCATATCCAATCTCCTGTCATGCCATGTTGTGCTGAGAAAAAATCAACAGACCATTTAGCCTTGTTGCAACTGGAGTATGGCAGAGGCACTCTAGAAAATCCTCCGCAAAGAACTGTTAACGAAAATAGGCTCAGCAAGTAATGGGCAGTATTAACCAGATCTTTGCAACTTTGCTTGTTCAGAACAGATATGTCTTTTTAAATTAGGCTTTATGATTTTAATAAGGCTGAGAGATCTAAAAAGCTTTGACTCTGGAAGAACTGCTGATCCTGAAGCTGTTTTTCTTAATTTTATTCTGATGACTTATCATGTGTAAGTAAATATATCTATGTTTAAAAATACAGCCTAACCACATGCATATCATTCAACTGTTGGCATCAACAAAAATTCTGCTTTAGTTTCTGACTCAAAAGAGACATACTGAAATCATCTTAAGGAGAAGATAAAGCTGCCTTTTCAGTTCCCAGCTCATTTGAAGCTGATTGTCTTTGTGTAGCTGCAGGATGACAGCAGAAAGTACTGCTAATAGATTTGACTCTTAAATGTTAAAACGTCTGCAAGAATAAGGCAGAAAATAATGCCAGAGTCAATCAAGTAAGTGCTGTTATTAATAATAGTTCCTGCGCCTTATGGTATAGATGTGTTGTGTGATAGGTCTGGTGAAGACTGCCACCCCATTGCAGAGTGGGTGAGCAATATTTCTGGGCCTAGAATAAAGGTCCTCCGTATTCTTGCTTACCCGTGTTAGTGTACCTGGAATGATGTACTGACTCTTGCCTTTCTTGGAGCAGTGGTGCAGAAACAAGCATGATATGGCAGTAGCAGCGACAGGACAGCTTACTTGCCAACCTAGAAGGTAGGCTACATCTTCCCCCAGGCTTGTAATCTTCAGGTGAAGATTACACCTCCTTGATACTGGAATCCAAGACCCAATATTCATAGTATCCAGATAATTTAGCAAAGTGATTCCAGGTGGGGGAAATCATTCTTCTTCTTTTGCAGATCCATTTTCAAAGGAAGTTACTCTTTTAGTTTTAGTACTTTGTAGATTGTCCCCATCCCTTTGTCTTCTCAAAAGTGCTGTTTCTCACCTAACCACAAAAAAAAAGAAAAGAAAAGAAAAGCTTTAAAGATTCTTTTTTATGATAGAGGGGAGCAAAGGGCCTTATTTTTTTCTAAACTACAAAAGTGAGAGTGGCACCAAATTATTGCTTTACATGTACAGGTACCTTGAAATCCAGTCATAGAGTTTGACTTAGGATTCACTGCAATATTAACTGCTAAAATCATGTCAGATGCTCAGTGAAGTAGGATGATTAAGAAAGTGTGTGAATATGAAATGTGAGGTTGGCCAGTGTCTTATCCTAGCCATTTCATGGTAAATACCACTTGCCTGTGCAAGTTGTGTGTAACACTTGTTTAAAATGCTGCATTCGTACTTTTGAAGGATGATGTGAAGATGAAGTCTTGGTGAAGAACTTGAAGCATCACTCAAGCTCTGGAGAACTTGACTTCTGTGAGACACAGTCTGTTTACCTCACTTACTTTACATTAAAGTTTGGTTTGGTGTTTATTTGCCCTGCTGTGAGTGAATGGCATATTAGTTATCTTAGATTTTAGGATCAGGGTCTAATATGATGTCTATGACAATGAGTCAGGAAGGAATTCATTTCTAGAGAAGTACATAAGTGCATAGTATTTGTTCATTGTTTTCACTGCAGATCCATTAGTAAGTCATACTCCAGATCACTTCCACTAATTCAGCAGAAATAATGGCACTGCTCAGCAGAAGTGATGGCACTGGTGCAGGCACTGTTATGTGTGTCTGCAGCCAGATATTGCTACAGGAAAATAACATACCTATTTTGTATGCTGGCATTTTACTCTCTGAAGCAAACATTACTTTCAGCATCATTTCTTAGTCCTCTGTTCTTGCTCCTCTATAATGTGTTTAAAGGTCCTAATTTTCAAGGCCTCCATAGCATCGCTGTGAGGGAAAGGTGGGAACCACTGAGGGTGACAGCAATGATGTTTAAGTTGAAATGACATTTTAAACAACCAAAATGTGAAGGAAGAGATTGTATAATCTGCTTATATATTTTTTTATTTAACTTCACTTCTGTAATAAAACAGTTATATGGCATTGAAAGTTTGACAGAATTGTTAGTTATTTGTATAATATTTGAAGAACATGGAATATGAGTAGTAATAGTATACACAGTTTTTATATGAAAATGAAGATTGTAAGAATTATTGTAGCAAGTTTGATAATGGCATAGTGTATTAAACTTTCTCTAAAGAGTCTCACTGTAAATGAAAATTTTTAAAATCAGTCCAGTAGCAATTCCGTGGATTTGGATTACAGTTGTACAAGTTGATTTTAGATATGAAAACTGGAGATAGGCATTAGGGTTTTTTTTAATTTCTTTTGGGAACTTCAGGAAGGCTTCTCTCCATCTTTCAGGAGAAGTTAAATAAAAAAACAGGTGGCAGAACAATGGTTTGAAGCCATTTGAGAAAGGCTTGCATTTCAGTTGACATTCAGCTGTTACTGGCTAATAAATTCATTTCCAGATGCAATTGGTGTTATTGGATTGGTGGTATATTTTCCATATGTGCTTATTTGAGAACTTAACTGAGGAAATACAGTCAGCTTTGCAGGTTGAATGAGCAAATTATATATATACCAGTACTTTCCTGAGTCCACAGACCCAATAGACTAGACGTAGAGTGAACTCTGTATAAATAAATTCAAGCCATCCTCACTGGAGTTTTGTTGCCTTGATAAGTTATACTTAATCAGTATAGATCCTTGCCCCAGAATCCAAGCAGTCTCTGGCAGATTAGCATCAGGAAGACTGGAAGTTTGGGGCTTCTGTTATATCACTTCAAATAAAATGATCTGATGTTAGTGTCGTATGGAGAAGTGCTATAGCTGTGACATCACATCTGGACTTCTCATGTTCTGGACTTGTTAGATAGGCAAAATAGAAAAAAAAACATGAAAAAAGGAAGAAATAAATTAGCTAAAACAGCATAAAAGTAGTGATTTGCGACATATGATATTTAAAGGAGCTGACCTGCAAAAAATAAAAACATTGCTTGAAGCAAATTTGTTATTTCTGTTCCAATATCTTTAAAAAATGAAGAGGCAGAAGTGCCTTCCTATTTTACATAGTTCTAATAGCTAGGAAATGACTTAAATCATGCAATGTAAAAATTCTAACATACCACAGTAAACGGTGTGCAAAGAACAAATGTATGCACGCTCAAATATATGCAAGCTTATAGGGGAGGGATGGTAGATGATATGTGAGGATCAAGGTCTTTTTTTGCAAAGCTGTACAAACACCAAACAAAACCAACATGATTCTTAGTATTCATAAGCCAACTGGGTTGCTTTGTATAGATTTAATTAAAAAGTTACTTTAATTTCTATATACAGGGAACATATAGAAGTAGAACAGTTGAGGGTATGCATTGTTAAAGGAGAAAGACTTCTCTGGGAGAACAAAATACCAAAATTTTATTCTATTTTGGCTGTTTTTTCAGAGGAATATATTATTTTCCAAGAAGAATCAAGAGTTCAACTGGTATTAAATAAACACAGTAAGTACAGTTGGACATGTAGGGGAAGAAAAAGTATATTGAGATGAGGGTTTTTTACGCAGACTTCTCACTAGAAACTCTGTTCAATATTCAGTATGCTATCTTTATACCTAAGAGCTGTGAGAATTCTGTTATGAGCAATTAACACAAAGGAATGCCAGAATGCAGTTTTTGGCCACTTATTAAGCCTTCCATGCATTTAATGGATGACAAATTTCAGTGCAGTCTGATGTCATGCATCAAGAGCTCGTTAGACCTATGTTTAATCATTGGATACCTAGAAGAATAATAGATTCCTCTTCAAGTACTTGAGCCTTTTTGGAATATATATTCTGTTTAAGATACAAAGCATATCCAGTTTTTCAATATTGTGAAAAGCCTCATCATCTTAATGTTGCAAAAACATTTTTTCTTCTCTTGTTTTACCTGTGACCTGCATGTGTCAGTTTAACCTTCTTTTGCTGGCAACTGTGATTTTATGATGGAGGTTTGTGCTGAGGAATTCTGTTTTCAGATATCAAGGAGTTAAAGGTTTCTTGGAATAAATTCATACATTTTCTCATTTAATCCAGTCACTGCTATTATTAAATATATAAATATTTATTTATTTATTTATTTATTTCTTCCATCAATAGTGTATCTTTTAGCATACTGAGGCAAGGAAGCAATACAAACTAACCTATCATATCAACAGCTGAATAAGTTTCTTCAGTAAAAAAATCTCTTTTAAAATTAATGGCCTGCTGCAGCTTGAGGAGTATTCAGGAAAGAAAATATTTATAGTTTTTTCTCCTAACTTCTGACCCTTGAAATTAAAAGCATTTTCCCCACCCCCTCAGCTGCTGTTACCCCTCAGGAAAAATGAGTCGCTTTTCATGGCAAAAATTGGTTTTAGCAACATTAAGATGATGCAGCTGTCTTCAAAATACAGTAACATATATAGAAGAGGCTGAAACATTAGCCCAAAAACTCAGACATGCTCCAAAACAATACTGTTTGCATTTTTACATATACTGCTATGCAGAAAATCCATATGGTATAGCTTTTTCTGCACTCTTTTGTTGCTTTCTGTTGCACTCAAGAAGTACAGTTGTATTTCCAAAAGTGTTTTGAAAAAGTTTCCTGTTGACTAACGGCAAAGTCCCTAAGACATTCACAACTGTATACTCTAAATGAGGCTTTTCACAATATTGAAAAATTGGTTCCAGCTGGCTACACACCTGACAGTTGAAAATAAAGCTCCCATACCAGCCATAACTAGAAATTCAATTTAGCTTATGCACAGTCAGAGCAACAAAAAATAGTTTCTATCCAAAGAGGCGACAGTGCTGTTAGAACTTTTGCAGTTGCCTTTCATGCACTGATAATTAAAAAAAAATCAAAACAAAATCCCTAACTGGAAAATACACACTCCCTTTATAATTACCTATTTCAAAGCTGTAATTGAGCATTTCATTATAAAGATGCTAATCAATCCAGAACAATACTCCTGGGACAGCACACGCATCCAGAGACATAGTAGTTATAATAGAATATGCAGGAGAAACTTTCCCGGATTATCATTAGTTGCTCAAGCATTTTTGTTGTGAAAGGTGAAACTCCCACAAGATGTACTGCAGCATTCATTGTGGAACTTCTCTCCAGCCTCATCTTATAGGCTTCAGATATATTCAAAAAGCAGATATTTTGACATCAGTATAAATAATCAGAATTTGTTCATTAAAAAAAAAATTGGAAAAAGGAGAATTACCTTCCTGCTGCATTGTTAGATTAAACAAGTAATGGTTGAAGTAAAGGAAAGCAAAACAGAAAATGTCTTTCTAGATCATGGGTTTTTTGGTTGTTTTTTTTTTTTGAATCTTCATTTCTAAAGCATCATTTTTTGCAGTTCCTCTAAAATTTTCTGTGGAAGTTTTATTTACAATTTTAGAATACAACTACCAGACACACAATCTAATTTACTAATAAATAAGAAAGGAAAAATTTAAACCAAACCAATGAACTACTATTGTCCCTGTCATGCAAAAAATGTAGTAGAATATGGAATGTGCTTAGGAAACGTCCAAACAAAAGATGTACAAAAATAAATCCAGATATGCAAAATACTAAATACATAATATTTGAATAGATGCACCTTATAAAGCATACAGGTGTTTCATGAAATACCATAACTTAGATTACCTCCCCAGACTTAGTTATGTCATTCGCTGTGATTTTTTGCTTTCACTAATTGAAAATTACTCTGAGCAAAAATTCTTAGCAGCATAGTGATTTATACAAGTAAAGTGTAATTTTAGTTCCAGGAAATTGGTTGGTTTTCACATTAAATCAGTGATCTGACTAGTAGCAAAATCTGAATTCGCAACTACAGCACAAAAATAAAAGAAAATGGAAAATTCACATTCAAAGGGCGGTTTACATACTTTTGGTGTTGATTTATGAGTGCAAGTGTATTGAAACTGGATTGCAGTTGCTGTCTCTACCTTGCCTGTCCGAACACTCTGCAGGATGCTGCTGACACCCCAGCAGGAATGGTTGCATCCCGAGTAATCACTGCTGTTTGCAGCCCTCTGTCTTAGAGTAACGTGTACGGCTTTGCGGTTTTCGCTCTGAATGTTGTGGCTGTTGAGACACTGCTTTATGTGGGATCCAGATATCTCTGTTCTGTGGGTGGCATCTTTGTGGAGAGGAAGCACAGCAACTTTTTTCTGCCTGTGTTTGGGAAGCAGTGCTGTGGTAACATGGAAGCCAATAGTACTGATACAGAGAATTTCATAAAATAATGGAGTGCATTTCAGGTATTTAATTAATATTATATATTATTTAATATTGCATATTAATAGGTATTATAAATACAGCTTTTCTTTGTTCTAAATGAGAAGGGTAACGTAAGCTGAGTCTTTGAAAGTTTTGAATTATTTTAATGAGAATATATAAAAGTTTAAATTTACTGTGCACTGTCCTACAGGATACTAGCTTTTGTGATCACAGCATATTGGATTCTCTACTTTATTATCTGATAGAGAGCACCAGGATAAAACTCTAAAACCTTTTTGATAGCAACTTACATGAGCAGTTACTATATATTTCATTATTTCTGGCTAAACAGAAAGAAATGTGTAGTTGAGGTTTAGGCTATTTATTTAATTTAATGGCATAGCAATATGTTTAAAGCCCACACATAAAGTGAAAAAGCAGAAATACTGGAAATCTTTCCTGGATGAGGCTAGTGTCTCAAAGGCAGTTAGGTTCTCTTCTTCCTTTCCCTTAAACTCTGCAATCTGTCCTTTTTGTGATTGTGTGTGTGTGTGTGTCTGTGACTGTTTACATGTGTATGTTCTAATTAACACCTTCTTGCTCTGCAGTTGTTGTGCTTTGCTGGTCATTTACTGCCTTGCTATGTCTTAAATCTGTATCTTTTTATTCCCTTTGATGCTCAGATTAACAAAGATTCTGAAACTCTGAATGGCAGAGCGCTCTAATCTAAAACATCATCTTTTGTGTTTTCTTGACTACGTATATTATCTACAAGGTGATAAGCATAATTAGGATAATAACCTTTCATTTGTGTCCTTCCTTCAGTCCAATTTCTTTCATATGCCTTTTGACTCTTTATTTAAAAGACTGTCAGTGGTACCTGCAGATTGGTTATATCATCTGTTTATTCTTTTGGAATTTTTTTCTCTCTCTGATTTGTCTTGCTAATTGAAGGAGGAAGATGATTGAATGTCTGTTTCAGAAACTGTGTCATATTCAGAACTAGTGAGAAGGTGACGGAGTACATAAAACAATATTGTGTATAGGAAGTTCTTTGAGTGAAGTGGAACTATTCTTGCATATAGTCAGAAAAACAACTCTTGCTTCATATGGCAACACATCTATTACACAGTTGTGCTCATGGATACCCTCTCTGTGCCACAGTGTGCAATTATTGTGTATATTGCAGCAATATTTCCATAGCTGCATACAATATAGTTAAACTTTATTCTTTCTGATACCGTTCAGGAATATAGTGTTCATCTTGGTATCACATATTCTTACTTTCTTACTGAGAACAGACCAAAAGAGAGGCTACAGAAGAAGGTGAAGATTACAGTGTCAATATTCAATTGACAAGCGTGTTAGAAATTATCACCTTATTGGTAATGTCAGCATGTTTGGAAGAGAGTAAAGTCACAGTTTATTTTACTTTAATATTGGTCCAAGAAGATGAGTGACTGTGAAGCTATTGCAGGAGTTAAATCTGATAAGTACTTGCTGAAATGTTTTCTGAGGAGGAGGTAAAAGCGGGGAAGAATATATGGAATTTACATAGAACATTTTATTCTATTCTGGCAATCTTAACAGTGGTGTAGGATGATGAACCACAGAACTGACAAGAATTTCTTTTTATTGTCACATTCATGTAGTGAATACATTTGGCTACCAAGCTGCCTGGACAATACTCTGGGTGTCTGAGTTGAATCTCCTCAAAACATAGAGAAAATCTTTACTTCAGAAATGACAAATGACTGCTTTTGTACTGATTAATGCTTTGCACAGTTATATCAAGTTGCCTCCCAGACTAAGCAGTGGAGACAGAAGTTTCATAGTGATTAAAAATGTGTTAAAAAAATATGGAAGTCATGGGTTTTTTTTGCAAAAGTTGGTTCCATAGTACCAAGAGGAAGAGGCTAACATGAACGATGGAGGGTTCTCCTGGATCTCAGTGCAGCATTTTAACCTAAAACCAATAGTATCTTTGTGGCTTGATATATTGGGCTCTGACTGCTTTCTCAGCTGTTTTAGGGGCTTTTTGGAGGAGGGAGGGAGAGAATGAACTTCTGTTTATATGGGGTTGGAGGAAATGGAAGACTTGGGAATAAATGGTAGTATAGATAGGCCCAGAAGAAGAATCTTCCGAAGATTCATTATCGATGACTTGAAGGATTTTATTTTTGATGTTACTAGATGTTACTATATACTACCTTTTATTAAATGTTCCATATCCAATCTATTTCTATATATACAGTCTCTCAGCTAAGCACGATTGTGCAATATAACAATTATATCCAACTATGTATCTTTCTGTTTCCACTTATTTTGTTCTTTATCTGTCATAAAACATCAACACCTTATTCTATTAAAACTTTCTTTTTATGCAGTTGTAAATACAGAAAGACCAAGAATGTCTGCTTTTCATTTTTCACCTCAGTCATCTGCCTGTTCTGGTGAATTTTTCTGCTTAAGCATGTGCTCCAAAAAAGTGAAATTGTTTCCAGTGTTTGTAGCTTCCATTCTCTTAACAACAATTCCATTGAGTAGATTGTCCATATATTTTTCACTTCTTTCCTTGATAGTTTTACTCTTCATGCCTCCTATGTGATCTCCAGAAATGTCATATACACTAGTCTCTTTCAAATATTCATGTTTTCTCTTATCCCTGTACACACCCATATCCACACTACTAAATAACCCTTATCTTTTAATGTATCAAGATATCCCTTGCTCTCTCTATACCAGTTACCCTACCTTCTTTCTGTCTATTTGTTGACTCTTATTCTTTTGAAAAACACTTTGGGAAACCTTTCTCTTAAATGCCAGAGCCAGCAAATTATAAACCAGTTCATAACGTATACTTACTGTTCCCACATATTCATATCTGTCCATGCAGAAGAGATCAAGAACTTACCAGTGAATGAGATTAAGTTCAGCTTTCTTCAAAATTCTGGAGGCTGTAATGCACAAATGACTTATAGATGCTGAACATGGAAAGCATCACATTTTACAAAAAGAATGATCTTTTCTGGGGGAAATGTTAAGTAATGTGGACCTTGAAGGTATTGTTTTGCAATTAACTAATTAATGCATCCCTAGTGTGACAGCACAATCAGATAATTGTTGAATTCTTGAAAATGAATCATTAACTATTGAGTATACAATTTGCTTAACAAAGATCTGCTACGAAGGGCAAAATATTTTTCTTGGAGTTTTGTAGTTGCAGACTATTTCTCTGGTATAAAATAAATTTATATTCTTATCATCACATACCCATACTTTGTGAATGTCAGGGCATTATCTCTGATTGTTAGATTGTTAAAACAGTAGTCAGCTTTACTGTGGAAATCTTTTGCTGCTGTTCTGTTGCTTTCACCAAATCAAATACCAGAGGTCTGTAGGGGTCTAATCTTTCTTTCTGCTTTTCACTTTCCACCTTATGGGAGTTGAGGCGTAAGTTCTACGACACACTTTAAGTGGGAGTTCTAAGCCACTCAGTTCTGCTATTTACAGGTTCAGCTAAATTTTTAAAGTGTACTGTAGAGAAGAATGTGTTTTGATCTATTCTGTCTGGCATGGATATAGCTGCTGATAATTTTACAAAGTATTTTGCTTCTTACCTGGACTGGCTCATCAACATTAGGAGATTCCCATTGATACCTAGAAGCGTACCAAGTGCATACCTTCCTTAGTAAGGAAGCTTCCTGCAATAAAAACATCTCTAGGCTTTTGTTGACTTTTAACTCCCTTTCAGAGCTGATACATTACTTTTCTTTTTTCTTTAAGCGTAATAAAAGTTGCTATATTCCACAAAGACATTTTGTAGTTCTGATCTTTTTTTTTTTCAAAAGAGCAACTGTGGACAGCCATAGGGTTGGTTTTTTTGCCATTATGTCATATCTTAGTATGGGAAATGCATAGTGCTTTTATTGCTTCAGGAAGTTTTTGTACTTTATTATCAAATCATTTTATAATGCCAACTGCTTTTGAAAAATAACCATTTCAGTTCTCCATCTCTTCCTCTAATATGGTTGTATTGCCATCAGCAATGTTATAATAAAGTGCAGTCAGGCTAAACTAGCTGCAACTGGATTACTGTCCTGTGTGTGTTGCAAATTCACTGTCTCAGTCAGTTGTGCTTCAATCTGATTAGAAAACAAGCGGGTTGAATAGCATTGAAACAAAACTATAAAGTGAAAAGGAAAAAGAGAAGACAAAGGAAGAAATTGCAGAGTAATATAATAGAGAAAAAAATGCCTTGAAATGTTGAAGTCAGATTTGACCTGTTAGCTCCATAGTTGCAAATGCATTTCTAGTTTTCTTTTGCAATCTGCAGTATCCAGTATGCTTCAGCTGGGCCAGAGCCCTAATGATTGGGCACAACCTACATATGCAACTTCCATATTGAAAAGTCACAGAAGAGGCAAAATCCTTTTAAAACAAATTTAGCTCTTTAGACAGATACAAAGCAGACAAAGCTATGTCATGTGCATGGCATGTAGCATGTGGGATCACCTATGAAGGTAGTCTAAATACCTAGGTCTGGGAGGAAGCAAGCCACTGAAGGGTGCTGAGCTGACAGTAATGGCCTAAGTACTGCAGTAGACACTGTCAGGCTTGTGGGTTGTGGGCTTTTTTTTTAAGTCTTTTTACTATAGTATCTAGTAATGGAGGAAACAAGGAAAGAATTTGATAAACTGGCTATGGCAAATAGCCTAGTTCAATGGATTTGTTGTTTTGTTTTTTCTTTCTTTGAGACAATATAATAGAAGACAAAAAGACAAAAATTGGTGGATATAGGTTTTGGGGTAAAAATACTCATTGCATTTGTTCTTAAGCCAGACTTTGGATGTAAAAAATTCTAATCAGCCTGTGAAGTTGGCCTTGATAAAAGTTAATTTGCTATTTTCTAGCCTAGTGCTTACTTTTTATAAATGCAGAAAAGTAGATACTCTACAAAAGTTATTGTGGATTTCAATCTGTTCCTCTTCATTTGTTGGAGAATGACTCTAATAATGAAGATTAGCTAAGATATTTATTTTAGCTCCTTTTCTCTAAGTTTGATTGTCTTTCTTTTCTTATTTTTTCTCTTTTCTTTTTCTTTTTTTTTTTCTATCTTCCTTTTTCAGCAAGGGCCCACAGTTTGATTTCTTTATTTTCTTTTATGAGTAAAGTTAGAGCTGGATTATTTCAAGGTAACCAAGTGCCAAGTGATTTGTGGGGCTATAGGGTGACAGGAGCCAACACCTAGGGCATTGCCAGATTTTGTGTTTGTCAGGCAAACTTCCTTTTTTTTGATGGGTATGCCCATTTACTAAAGATATAAGATATAATCCTGACCCACATGAAGTCAATGTCATAATTTCCATTGGTTTCAGCCAGGCTAGGACTCTCTACACTCTTCAGCGTAAGACATCACACCGGACTGCAAGATACATTAGGGAAAATTGTGTGAATAAACTCACCTCTGCAGAAGCCAGTCTTTGTAGGAGATGTTTCAGTTGGTCACTTACCCTGTGGTCTGTGGCTTTGTAACATTGTTTAAATTCTCAGTATAGGTTCAAGCACAATACCTTTTCTTGATCCATTATTCGGGAGGCACAGAGTTAAGAATGCAGAATGCTCTGGTGAATTGTTTGTGAAGCAGAAAAAAGAAATGTTAAATTCTTACAATCTCTAGAAGTGACTGAGATGTCAGAGCTTTGTAAATGTTAAGATATGTGACATCTTACAAACTGATATCTTGCAATTTATAGCTGATAATTTAGAACATGAATGAAGTTATATAAAGATTAGACAGGGATTTTTGTATGTTTTGAGATTATATATAAACATCATTTTTTCTGTAAGTAAAACAAAAAAAACTTCCTAACTTTCTAAATAAAAAAGAAATCCTATGATATGATCTTCAAATCCATTGTTGTCATTGAATTCATTTATTGACTGGATTTATTTCATTTATTCATTCCTTCATTTATTGCAAACCCATTTTTTGTTCTGCATAGTAACAGAAGAATCCTTGTTGCTGTCCAAAATAGAATGACAATGGAAAATCAAGATTGAAAAAAAATATATATATATTTAAATTACTTAATCTAAGCAAAATTCTATTGTTCGCTGCAACTAGATGATCCTTTTATAGTGATGTAGTTCAAAGGCCTGCTTAAGATCAGAAGGTTAATGTTCTAGGATGCGTGGTCAGGCACGTTAGAATAAATGTAAAAGGAAAATTCAGGAATGATAGACGAGCATTAAGGTGTATTGTTATCTAGAGACTGGTAAAACTAAGCTCTGGCACCCTCAACACCACTGTTCTAAATTTCTGTAAACATGAGTTTGTGTTTGGGTTTTTTTAAGAAAAAAACAGAACAAAGTAGAAAACTTTCAACTGTTTACTTCATAAAAGAGCAAGCTCAGTGTAGGACTTCTGACAGCTTCACTTGTTGCGTTGGAAATACATGTAGTTCCCTTTAAAAGACTTTGTTTTACCAGTAGGTATTTCTGATTTTGGAGTGGTTAAATATTTTATGACAACTCATCTTACGCATTTTTTCTCTCCTTTCCAGTAATGATTCAGCTGTCATTCATGTTTTTGTAGACAAGATTTGTGTATGAAATCTGTTTATTTTCTCTCTAAGATTTTGGTTGATATGTACAGATTTGAAGTTATTGGCACTTCTTAGATTTGGTTCCAGTACTGTTTCAAATTTCTTATTTGTATCTTTTCACTCACATATGTCTGGTATTTGGAATCTGTGGCTAGGGAGTGGATGTAATCTGGGATTGTGGGTGTGATGAATGAAGCATAGAAGCTGAGTGTCAACACATTTTTCTCTTTTATTTCAGTCCTTGCACACTGCTTTTTCATAGGGGAACAGCTTCTTTTTTAATCTAAGAAATATGCAGTTATTTTCCCATGAGTTCTTGTGACAGATCAGAGATTGCCCTGAACTAAAACCCTATCTCTGAACACTTTAAAACTTTAGAAGAGTTGAAGTTTCAATCTGATTTGTGTAATAGTCCAAACAAGCTTGCATATCTTCACATTTCCAAATTCCAAAATTTTGTACTTAATCCATCCTTAAACTGGTTTTCCATGTGGCTTTCTACATCTGATATGACTTCTTTTTTTTGTCTGTGTTTAAGACTCTTCTGAGAGCTTTTCCATGCTGTGCTAAATTTCTTTATGTTGAGTTGTCAGGTGTGTACATGTCCATGAACACCTGTAAAAACAAGCAAACAAAAATAAATAAAAATAATATCTTCTTTTCTTTTTTTCTCCTTTTGAGATTTGTTGCCAGGGAAGCATTTCCCATAAATGTAATCTCCTTGGAGACTTCCTCCTGAATATGCTGTTAGCACCTGAGAGATTATTGTTGATACTAAGTAACAGACTGCAGTGAAGTAGTTCAGTGTTCAGATGGTTCAACTCAGTTGATCCTTCTGAGGAGAGCAGGTGTTTGCGCCACTGCTTAGGAGCTATTTTCTGCCTTGTCCTAATTGAGGAGAACGCTGTTGTGGCTGCACCTTGAACAGTCCAGGAGGGCACCTCTGTTGGTCTTCATTGATGAGTATCACTGACCAGGGAGCATCTGTCCTCTCGGTCATCCACATACATATGTACTAAGGAAGGATAGATTACCTAGTCCCACCCTCTGATTTTCACCCTCATGTTAACAATTTGTCTGCAGAAAGACACAGAAATACCTGTTGTGAAAGCAATCATTCAGAAGCAGTTCTTGTGGAGATGCGGTACTTCAGAGTAGGAGTCCTTATGAATGATGTGGTACAGAGTTTACACAGTAATTAACCTAAAATGAAAACACTCTCTACTAAAGCATCGCACCGAGAGTTATCTCGGAGTAGCTGTGGATCCCACCATAGCTGTTTCAGTCAGTTGTCCATCGAGGAAGCTCCATCTTTCAGCACCAGCCTTTGGTGCAGGGCAGATGTTGTAGCTGGGCTGCTAAGAGAGCACCTCTCTGTGGGTGCGTTCTGCTAGACAGATGTTGGCCTCTACGGAAAGGCTGGTACAACCCCATACTGCAACTCCTGCTTGTGTTTTCACTGTCACTGGTACCACCTCTCAGATGTTCTGCTTGGACAAACCATTGTCAGCAGAAAGGTGGAATAGGAGGAGGGAAGAGATTACTTCTTATTTTAAGAATTAATACCACGTTAGAATTAATACCCCATTAGATTAATTTTTTACTTTGGAAGTATGAAGGTGGCTTGATTTGGAAGGTAATACTTGTGTGATAATTACATTTAGTCCTTGTAAGGTAGTGTGTCTCCATATTAGTTTTCACAAGTAAGCCAGATATATACCTATGTAACAAATGTTTATTAGTTTCAAGTTTGTTGTGGGTCTCTGTGGCAAGATCCCAGGCTGAAGCTAAGGGTTTTTACAGGTCAGAGATGAAGCAGAGTTGTGTAGAGAAACTTGACAGCACCTGCCTGACTTGTTTCTTTCTAGTGTTATCAACTCGTCATCTGCATGACTTCACTAACAATACACTTTCAACTCACTTGAAAGAAAAAGGATCCTCTCTTCTTTCCAGTACTTGTGCTAACTTGGCCTAAAATACTAGAAGTTGACTATGGAGGGATAAACAGCAGAAGAGGGAAAACAAAAGACAAAGAGTTTTTTGGAAAACTTACTAGTGTATTATCCCACTCCTCCTCTTTCTTCTCAAGCTTTTATTTGTCAGCTTTTGTGATCCATCCCTGCGTTTGTAGACAGGCTGTAGATGATAAAAGCATATTCATGTATCAGGATCGTGAGATGTTTAAAATTCTGTTTTTCCAAGCACATAGTTACTTTTCTGTTAGATATCACATTTAATATTTTGGCTTGAGTGTGTGGAATGTGTGCAAATAACCTCTAGTGCTCTGTTAAAAAACGTTGATGTAAAACAAGCACCTTCATGGTCAGCTTCTTTATCCCTCCACTGCTCCCCCTTATTAATTATTGGTGTTATTTCCTCTCCACTTCCTTCCCTGCCAAAGGGAGCAGTTTATGGTGCAGACACAAATCTTAGTACCCATCATATTTCTGCTGTGCAGGTTCACACACTTCAGCTAGACTGTTTGCATGCCAATACAAAGGTAACATTTTGTCCACGACTGAGCTGTCTCTGGAGATAGTTCAGGGCTCCCTTCTAACTCCTGCAGTCTAGCAGAAGCAAAATGAAAATCACCTCTTCCTTAAAAGTGCATTTCATACGTCTCCATCTTTGTGATAGCACTGGAATCATTATGTACCAGTTGGCTCTGATACGCTTGCACAGACACAAATTGAGTCCGACAGGACTGATGTCTCATGGACTTTGCTGTCATTTGAAATGCTAGCATGAAGATGGTAGTGATGAAGGGGGAGAACTGGTGCCTTCAGCACTTTGCCTATGAAGATTTCTTAGATTTGTGTTTTTTGATGGCAGAGCTGATTCAAGAGATGGTTTTACAAAAGAAATTGATAACAGCAGTGGATTTCTAACAGCTGCTCATGTCTTTTCTTCTTCCTTGAGCAGAATCTTTGAGCATAGCACTGTGCTTTAAAATGGCTCTTTATACCACCCACAAATCTGTAAGATCCATCCAGTGGAATGATAATTAGTATAATTTTTTCTCCTCCCTTTTGGTTTTTATCTTCACTGTGTAGAAACCACTCATGTGTGGTAATGAAAAAGATAGTATCTGTTTTCTTTATTGTGATAAAGCTAAATTTCAGACCTGCCAAAGTTTATAAGTTACTGTTCCTTAGAAAAGCACAACTATATCTCAGTGTTATTTTACCGACACTGGCAGTCTATTTTGGGATATCTCTAGTATATTCTATGAGAGGGAAAAGCATTTTTACATTCTTTAATTTCTGTTATTACTCAGGTGTGGTAAATTTAGACAAGAGTGAGACACACTGCTTTTTAAAGGGAGGTAGTTGAGCTGTGGTGCTCCCAGTATATTATATTAAATTATGTTTCATAATAAATGAGATGGATTGAAATCAAATCTGAGCCCTTTATTCCAGGTTGGATTTCTTTTTTTCTATTAGGTATAATTCAGATATGTAGAGGCAATCACAACAGAAATTTTAACCTTTGGGAGCTGTTGAACCAAAAGTACATGAGATCTGAGGTATTAACATAGAAAGCAATAAGCTAGCATTGGAAGTCTATCTTTAAAATTTCTTTACTTTAAGAAGCATATACTTTAAGAAGCACATTTAGCTGTTATTCTTACTGGATGTCAGGGCATCAGCTCCCAGTATGCTTCTTACAAGTGAACTGTTTATTCTGGGTGTTGAATCCACTTCGAAGCCCTTCTTACAACATGAGTATTCCAGAGTTACATTACACTTATACTTCATTAGAAATGATAGTTCCTGTGATTCAAAAAGTGCTGTTGAATCCTAAAGAGAAGATTGAGAGTGTGATAGATACTTGATTATGGTAGATAAAGTACACTGGGGATTATATTTGAGCCGTGCAAACATCTGGGTACCTTGCATCTTCTAATATAGGCCAGTGGCCTGAAATGAATCATGATTTCTTTTTTTTCTTCTTTAAAACTGTTTTGCCTTAAATTGTGAATGTTTATTAAAAAAACCCAGCCTCTTCCTTATTTCTGCTAACCATATTTCTCTCTTTCTTTCTCTTATCTGTTCCACAGGCTCTGAAAACATTTTATCCGAAATTTCAGACGGGACAGACTCGCAGCGGCTTCTAAGCCCGTGAGAACGAGGCTGCTAAAGCATGCTGGTGCCAAGCTGTCGGATGATGCACGTAGTCAGGCCAGTGGTGGTGCTCCTGTGCTTGCTACTCTATGCTGATGCTGAAAGTAAGTTTATTATTCATTTGTGCTGAGGTCTTGGCCATGATAAACAGTTTTGTTTTCAGCTGGCAGTTACTAAAAGTCTCTGAATGAGTTTCCTTTTGAGTAAGTCTTAAAACACAGTGAGGTCCTATCTGGATCACAGCCAGTATTTAAAAAGGATTATTTATGCAACTTCCTTACCGTTTTCCTCTTAATGCCCCTTTCTTAAGCAGCTAATGGTTCCTACTCTTCTTTTTGTTTATCAGTTGATGGAGACCATTGTCACAAACTTCTGCAGTCAAAACAAAGCCCAACCTTGCTTACCAAACATTGATTACATCCCTTAGAAACTTCTTTAGTTGCCCAAATACTTCTTTCTTAAGTTTGGTCAAAATAACAAACAACTGTCGTTTGAATCCAATTAAAATTCCAGGCCTTTTGTAACTGCCACAACAGCTGTTCTAATGTATTATTTCTGACAGCTGTCGTGGTATACAGTATTCAAACAAATCAAGCAGAACTGACAACTTAGTGGCTGGCCTCACTGCATGACAATTCAGTGAGGAAAGGCACCTATGTTTGCTTCTGGTGGGGGGAAACTGTTGTGTTTTGGTCAATTAGCTTACCTGTTAATGGGAAGATAATATCTTCTTTTTAATTAGGAAATCATTAGGTCTATCTTGTTTACATATGTTCTTTCTCCCAGCTGTCCTGTGGCTTTTTGGGAAGTAATGTGCAAATGAGAAAAGCCGTTTGCTTTCCACCTGTTGACCTGCAGGTTTGCTACAAGCTGTTCAGTTCACTTGATTCTGGGATGTTTTCATATTGTGTCTTCCTGAGTCTGTAGAGATAAATCAACAATCAATAACTTTGTTCCAGCTCTGACTTYTGAGGACTTCTGTGTTTTTCCACACATCTATGTAAAACAAAGGAGCAGATTAGTTCAGGTAGATAAGAACCCACAAGGATAAAACTGGCATCAGTAAGACTGGAGAAGTCAGTTCCTAGTAAAGGCATACTTAAGAGTTCCTTAAGGCGTACTAAGTTACAGCAATACATCAGATATAAAATCTTTCCACTTCCACTGTAATAAGACTTTCTTGTTTTAACTGTAGCACTATGAAAGTGCAGTAAATGGGGGAGAAAAAAAAAAAAGTGCACGAAACATACATGTTTGTGGAGTACTGACAGTTGAGAATGTTTGGCTTCTTTCCAGGTAGATAATGACCAGCTGGGATGGTTGTGTCTAAGGTGAAGCCAAGGACATTTTAACACTTTAGCCAGCAAATAATTAACTGGGAAATGGTCCCAAATCCTGGATGTTTCTGCAGTTTTAAAATATCACCTATTTTAAAAGTAAATTCAATGCTTAGCAGACATAGATTTAGAATCTGTTTTACCTTTTTCTGCTTAAGATAATGGAATATCCAACCTCTTGTGGGCTAGTAGTGAAAGTTTTTTGGATTTGGTAACCCCAATCTGGTAACAACTTGCAAAAAGACAGTCCAACACCAGTGGCCCGCTCATCAGTTCTGTACTTAGAAGACTGTAGTTTCCTTAGTCCATGGTAGTTTTCAACTATAAACAGAAGCTTCAGTCTTTCATCATTCTTCTCTTGCGGGGGAAGGAGTATAGTTTTTTGAAAGCTTGCATATGATTTACTGTAAAATTGGCTGTTCTATAAAATCACCCAGTATTGATCTTAAGGGAGATTTGCTTTTCCAAAACTGTTGTGTTCTGGTGAAACCAGCCTGGAAAGTAGTATACAGTCTTAAAAGGTTTGCAGCAGGAACTAAGAAAAATTAAAAATGATGTTTCAATAAATATGAGTGAATAACAGATGTTAACCAGTTATTATAACCAGTAGTGAATAACTGGTGGGTTTAGACATGGATTCTGAATACTCATTTTCTTTACAGGGTCAGTGTACTATCCCAACTAGAGGACAATGCAGACACCTCTTCAAGATAACAGATTAATTACCTCTTGTTGATTTCTTCTCCTTTTAAACACTAATTAAGACCATACTATTGTGTTGTGTGATCATTAATATTTTCCTGTGGTTATGTTAGATAGATAATATGCCATGAATGCTTTTAACATGTAGTGAATAGGAAGCCCTTCATCCTAAATACCCACTGACGATCTTTTGACAAATTCACAAATTAGCTCAGTTTTGTGCCAGAGGAACTCACACAAACTAATCCTCTATGATTTCATGTAGATGTCCTTGCAGTTAGTAGCTACTACCAGGCAGGGTTCTGGAGTTGGAGGACAGCCTGACAAACAAAAATACATTAAGATAACTTATTGGAGAAGTTATCTTAAGGTTTATATTTAGGTTTATGGTATTGCAATATCCACTGTGGCTATTATTTAGTAGAGTATCTATTGCTTATTCTTGTTATTAGCCAATAGAAAAAGAAAATGACTACTTAAAAATGTTGATGAATAATAATATTTTTTTTAATAAAATAATTATAATAGGAAAAAATAATTGTTTCAATTAATGAAAAGATGAGAAATATTGCTAGAATTTTAGAAATAAAGTATAATGGATTAATTTCTTTAGGTATTCTTTTCTTTAAAAGAAACAGAAATTCTTTAAAGGAAACTCATTCATGCTGTATACTAGCCAAGATTGTAGGTCAGGGTCTCTGTTAAGACATTCAAGAATAACCAGACAATTGTGCTAAGAAATAATAGAGCAGATATCTCTGGTTTTGCTCTTTCCATCTTTTCTTAGGGAAGGAACTGAGCTGGACAGTATAACTTATTTCCTAACAACAGAAATGCAGTTGCCTGATCATTTAAAAATACTACTGACTTAGGCAGAATTTAGAAAAGTACATTTCTATATGTCTTTTTAATCATCTGTTGTTTTGCTTATTAAGAGTTTTTGCCATGTGGGTAGTGGTACAGTGAAAGTACATTGTGATGTGGCTGGGGCTTGTAGAAAGTGAATGGACTCTTACTTGTACCAGATAAATATAAAATGATCTCTTTAAATAGTCAGGCTTTTATCTAAAGTGGATATCTCTTATCTTAGAGGTAAAGGCTTTTCTTTTGACATTACCTTTATTTTCTGCTTGCCAATAATAAAAGTGTGATTGAGTAATTTTATGAATGCCCAGAATTTTTCAAAATGAACATAATCCTTTCTTTGCAAGGTTAGTTTCATAGTTGAAACTGATTTTTCAGCTTTAGACATGCTTTTCTGCATTGCTTTCCTTTCCAAGGAATTATAGAAAGAATTCAATATGAAAACAGAAAAAAATAATGCAAGATTTTCTTCATTTGCACAGACTTAGTTTATATTTCAACTAAAAGTTTGTGATACATTGACTGTAAACTAAAGAGGCATGTGATAGCTGAATGTTAATGTAATGTGTCCCGTATAGTCAGATTTGATGGTGTCATTGTATTTAAAATCTGAGCAAATATAGTGCTAAGTGCCATATAACTTACTCCTCTGTCACTTAACCCAGGAGACTAAAGAAAGAGAATATGATTGTCAAGGAATTAATATGCACAGGCTTTGAAGTTGATAAATACTTATATATATGAATATAAATGGCAAAGCAAACAAGATCGAAAGGCAGCAAAATTAGTTTTACTCTTGTGTCTTTTATTTATAGTAAACTGAAGTGTTATTTATAAGTGTAGTAAGTGAAAAATCTCAGAGGAATATTATTTGTTGACTTCATTGATTTCAGAGCTGTATTCGTTTAATGTTTAATATTAATGTTTTCCATGCTTACTATGAGAGGAGATTATTATGTAATTGCTGAGGAAAAGAAATGTTAGTTTAGACTTCTTTTTGTGGAAGGAGAGCCTGCTGGTTGATAGCATTTATCATTGGCCACCTTATTCTCAATGGTGTAGATAGCAGTTGGATTAAAACAAAACTCCTATATATCCACTGAAACATCAGTAATATCAAATCATTTCTCATAAGAAGAATATTTTTTTCTCCCATTTTCTAAATTAACTGGCCTGCAGCAGAATGGTGAGTACTTGGAAACTTTCTGCAGGTATATCCATTTGATAACAACATGTATATATGTTTCAGAGAATGTTATGTGACAGATTTCTTCTCAAACTGTAGAACATTGTATTGTATTATCTCTGTCTGACCTCAGTAATGATGAAGTGTCAAGTAAATCACTGAACTCAAACAAAGAAGTTGATACAATTGGTCTTTTTTAGCAGCCTAATTTTTAAAATTCAAGAGTTTAAGTTGTACTAGTGAAATTAAATATTGTCCACAGGTATTGTGCCTTCCTACTTTGTAGTAATTTTATCAAATTCTTGCAACACATATCCTGCCCTTTCTTCCCACTAGAGTAAAGCTTGGTAACTAGCTTTTCTGTATTCCCTGCTGCATTCCAGTCAGTTTGTCTGTTTAATTATTTTTATTCATTTTTGGTTACATAGCCTCTGTTCTGACATTTTGCTTATGCTGCTTCTTTTGAGATGTTGTGTTTGAAGAGAAGCCACAATTCTTTTTTCATTCAGTAAAAGTGGTTGCAGCTGAGTATAAAAAGGCAAACAGAAACACTAACCATAAACAGTACATTTCTTATATATTGCTCCCATGCCCAATTTTTTTGAAGTGCGAATAATGCTTAGTTTACTTTCTGGCTCCTGTTGCATATGCGCCAGTTAGCATCATGCTGCCTAACAGAAGAGTATTTAAGGTCTTTTCTAGACCAGAATCTGGAATGGCTAAAATTAATGCTGACAAGACAATGACTACTTTTAACAAATGCTGGAGGGATTGAGATGAAATCCAGGACAAATTCTTGTCTAAACAAGGTCTTAGAGGGTAGTTCAGAATTGGTGAAATCAAGAACAAAGAGGCTATTTTCCTTCTTTTTTTTTTCCCTCTCATTCAGTTTGGTTTCTTGATTTTCTTTTTGAAAGGACATCTGTTTTTTTCCCAGCTAACACCACTCCTCCCCTTTAAAAATATTTGATGTTCTTTGACAAGGTGAAACACATTCATACAGTCTACATTCAACTTTTTGTTTCTAAAAACTTCTCTACAATGGTAAATTAACCAAAATAGATCTTCTGAAGTAATTATCCTACAGTAATTTTCCTATAGTAAATCTTGCAACTGGGCATACACTAAAAATACCTTTTTCAGAATAGTCTTGTAAGCCCTATATGCAGGCAAGGCAGATGTGGAAATGATTTACTTTTTTGTATGTGTGCTTGTGGTAACTAACTAAATATTTGTTATATTACATTTAGATTTAAACTCTAACCTCATAAAGAGATTATCTCAATTATTGTTATAGACAGTAACAATAATTGTAAAATCTAAAGATAAAATCTTTCTATTTTTTATAGGTCATTTTTTTCAGTATCATCTATCTTCATGTTTTAATACTGATAGCATGTATTTTGTGTAAAATATAGCCCTTCATTTATACTGCTATTTCATTTAATGCTAGTGATTAGATCACTGCAAGAAAGTTTAAATATGAACTGTTGTCTGCCTCTTCTGAAAAAAATAGCTTTCAATTTTGTTTTATACTCTTTTTTTAAGAGTTTTTATATGCTCTTTACAGTTCAACCCTAGGACATTTTCCAGTTGATTTTATGAAAATTGCTGCACAGTATTATGACAGTAATTTTATATTGCACTTGTTAAGTCTGCCATTAAAATACATCAAGTAAATCACCCATCAGTTCTCAAAAATTTTATTCCTAGACAGAAGTGGAACAGCCTATTATAACAAACCATTCTAGATGTATTCATTTTTCTCTACAGTAAAGTGAAGGCCTTGAAATATATATGATACTTGAGATAGGAGAATCATGGGAAATTAAAATGTTATGTGATTGTTCTAAAGGTAGTGACTCAGTCGCAAAAACTACAGATAATACAGGTGTTTGCATAAAACAGTATTTATCAACCCCTAATTTATCAAGCCCTTACTTAAGAGCAAATTTGAATAATGTAATTCCTTGAGTAGCCATAATTACCAGCATATTTGTTTAACTTCCTGTAAGCTATCAAGTACTGATAACTAAATTGATAGCTGGTTGAGAAACATATTTTTCCAATTCAGATAATTTTAAAAAGGTGTTTGGCTTGTGCCTAAATCAGGACATACTAAAGTATTTCAAAATTTAATATGAGCAGAGGATTCTTGTGTATTTTGTAAATTGTATATTCAGAATTAAGTGTTGCTTACCAGGGCTTTGAAGTAGTGAATAAACTGAAGAGCAGCTGGGGAACCATTTTTCTGAGCATTTCTGTGGGTTTATCACTGCAATAGTGAAGATTACTTCCTTGTCAGTTTCACAGCTGCTGTTAATTTATGTAGTTTCGGGCCCCTACCTCCCAAAAGCTGAGGACTGAATAGAGCTGAGTCCTAAGCTCCTGAGTCAGGACTCAGAAGCCTTTAAACCCTGGCAATATTGCTTGTGCCTGACAGTAGGAACAGTTATTTTGACTTTGATTTTGGACTGAAAAACACACATTTTTTGGATTTTGTGAAGGTCAGACAAAACCAGAGTCAGGAAACCCAAGGTCTTTTGCAGACCGCAAGAAATCTAGATAAGGAAGATATATTTTAATGGGGGAGAAGTGGTGGGCAAAACCACACTGTTTAGATCAACTGTTTACAGAAACTATAGGCAGAAAATCTTCAGTATGGGTAACTCTCTCACTTCATGCAGTTCCCTGTAGCATCAGTAATGACCACTGGCAGGTGAAAGGATACATGGCTTGAGTTTTCCCTTGTCAGAACTGGCAAAATAATTCCAATGTGTCTGTGACTGATAGAGTGCTTAAGAACATTTCTATGTACTTTAAAAGTTTAGTAGACATTATATATCAGAGCTTTTAATATATGATGAATTCATAGGGGAAAAGAAAGAAAAAACAGCAACATAGAAATTCTTGATATTTCTTAGCTTATATTCACACAGCACAAAACTGCTGTGGTGGTTTAGGTTATTATCATTTCTTTTCTGAGGTTTACCCCTCAGTAGCTGAAATGGAGATAAAATCTTGAATAATGACTTGCATTTCTACAGTGAACTTCTGACTCCAGCCTTAGAAAATCATATGATATCTGAAAGTATATAGAAAGATTGCCATTCAGTTTTGTTCTCCTTCCATCTTTCAGGAAGCCCCCTTCACCCAAGATTATTATGTATAAGATCTTATTATCTTAAGTAGTGTCCTATGCCTGAAACCATATTTACTCAAATGAGTTAGGCAAATGCTGATAAACTGGTTCTTTTTAATATCATCCTTTCATATTTTTTATGAACATGCATAAATTTTTATGATCTTTTTGGTGCTGCAAACTAAATTAATTTACCTGTTTTGTTCTTTTAAAAGTAGTAATGTGTAGCGTAAGTTGCATCTGGATTTTAAATTGCTAATAAAAGAGGTGTAAGTGTAATGTTGTGATAAATCACCACTTTGTCTTTCACTGAATGTATAAAAGATTGCAATGTATATGCTATGAGAAAAATGAATATAGTATTGTAATGTCAGTTGATGAGAAAGCAATTCATTTTGTACAAATGAAAGAGACTATATAATTCGAACTTGAAATTACTCATTAAAGGTGAATGCATGTGTGGAAAATGATCATTCCAGTTTATAAGAAGTCCTGGGGAGTGATTGCAGACAGCAGTTTGGACATGGGCTTGCTGTGTGAAATAACAGCAATTAACAGAACTTCATGGTGCATACCACAGTATAAATGAGGATTGTGATAGATAGGAATAATTGTGAATTGATGTTTAGGATGTTACCTTTATTTTTAGTTAACAGTATGTTATGAACAAAATATGGAGCTGTAAAAATGAATACAGACACGTATAACAGAAATGTATAGAGTATTCCTACATTGAAAATGTTTTTCAAGGAGATAGAAAGGAAATTAAAGCAAAGAAAAATGAATATATCAAGAAACAAAATACCAGAAAATCTGGTGTGGTCAGGGTCATCAAAGGTGCTATGTAGTAGGTGAACCTAAATTGCTCAGTCTTTCATTAATTAGGAAATTGAGATTGGCTTGTCAGGACTACATTGTAATTATTTGTGAATAATTGCTGCCCTACTAACTTCAGTAGTTTCCTCTCTTACTCCATTCTGCCTGCGAACCTTTTAAATTCTCAAAAAAAGGATTTCTGTTGAAGAATATCCCTCTTCTACTTCTGATTTTGTTGCTACCAAAATATCTTCATATTCTCAAGTTTCTTGCTAAAAAGGATTTTTGAGAGCCTTTTCCCAGTAAGACTGTTGTTCAGGAAGACAGTTTAACAGAACTTTAAAATTTGTTTCACTGGGATATAAACTCTCCAAATCAAGGTGTTTATGAATTTTACCTGGATAGACTTTCTCTTCTAATTTGTACTTAAGAAGCTAATTTTTAAAATAACATCTATTTTTCAAGCTTTCTCTTTGCCTTCCTCTTCGATAGCAACATATGGATAGAATGAAGACTGTACTACTGTTGATTTTTGGCACATGGAAATTGGAAGGAGGAGGAGGAGACAGAAAGGGAAAGTTATAATAAATTTATTTGGACAGTGAGAGTTAATTATATGTGGGCCTTTCCAGGAGAGTCCAATATGGGTCTTTTTTTTTTTCTTCTTCAATAATTTGATGAATGTTTTAGGAAAACATCTAAAGTAATTGTTGAAAACATTTACAGATGATGCATGGATTTGGAGAGAGAAATAATCGTTTGGTCACCTGTTTCTAATGAGATAACATAAATTTTAACAGTGATGAATGTAAGGTCATACATCTAAGAATGGAAAATGCAGTGCATGAGACTAGTCAGGCTAATAAGCATTATCAAAATTTAGTCCAGGTTTCTAGTTCTAAAAGCATTGTTGAAAAACTGGAGAAAGTGCAGGGATGAGCAAAGCATTACATCCTTCCCCTCTGTTCAGCCCTGATGAGGCCACATCTGGAGTACTGTGGCCAGTTCTGGGCTCCCCAGTACAAGAGAGACATGGAGCTACTGGAGCAAGTCTGGTGGAGGGCTACTAACATGATTAGGGGACTGGAGCATCTCTCCTATGAAGACAGGTTGAGAGAGCTGGGCCTGTTCAGCCTGGAGAAGAGAAGGCTGAGAGGAGATCTTATTAACGTGTACAAGTATCTGAAGGAAGGGTATAGAGAGCTTGGGACCAGACTCTTCTCAGTGGTGCCCAGCGATAGGATGAGAAGAAATGGGCACAAATTGAAACACAGGAAGGTCCATCTGAACATGAGGAAAAACTTCTTTACTGTGAGGGCGGCTGAGCACTGGAAGAGGTTGCCTAGAGAGGTTGTTGAGTCTCCATCCTTGGACGTATTCAAGAGCCTCCTGGACATGATCCTGTTCAGCATGCTGTAGGTGACCCTGCTTGAGCAGGGGAGTTGGATTAGTTGTTCTCCAGAGGTCCCTTCCAACCTCAACCCTTCTGTGATTCTGTGATTGATTCAGGCTTGGGAAAATGCTTTATCATCTTATTTGACAAATCTAGTTTGTTTATAAAAAGGCTATTATTGCAAGGTTATTTCAGATGATACATACATATTTTCTTGGAGAGAAGGGGGAATTCTACTTAATAAAATTGAAAAGGATTTGACAATAATCTAGTAGCTAATTCTGGACAATTACAATATAACCCCTGGAGCAAACTACTTAAGTAGCAGTTTACTACTATATATCTGAATATATTCAGATTAAGACTGGATGCATTTTTTTAACTTCAAACAGGAGATGCTGGGTTTAGTACAGGAGTGGCAAGGGGAATCCATTTGACTTCTGTTTATATAAAAGACAGAACCAGCTTTAAAATCTGTGAATAATTCTGCCTGAGGAAAATGTAATGCAGGAAAGGAGGAGATCATTGAGTGTGATATAAACCTTAGTGAACGCACCTCTTGAGTAGTGTATGCAGTTCTGATCTACATATCTCAAGAGTGAGACAACTGGGTTAGGCAAGGTCCAGGGAATGGCAAGTGATCCAGGGCCTGGAGCTGCTGCCCCATGAGGAGAGACAGATAAGACTGGGACTCTTCCATCTTCAGGAAGAGTAGGCAGAGGGCAGTGTTGGGGTTATGACTAAGATTTGCAGAATTATGGTGGAGGAGAGTAAGGTGAAAGCAGAACTGATATTCACCAGCCCCATAATAGCAGAGGTGTGGGTATTCAGGAAGTTAGTAGAAGATTCATTTAAAGCAGATAAAAGATTGGGGGCCTATGGAAGATGCCACAGGTTGTTGTGGAAGCAGTCAGCATCTGTAGTTTCAAAAAGGAATTTGAAAAATTCATGGACAAGGGATCCATAAATGATTGCTAAAAGGACAACACATCCCTAACAAATATGAGGAGAATGGACCTCAAAAAGCATGCAGGCTAATGTTTCCAAATAGCACTTTTTGTTGCCACTGCTGGAGATATACTAGTGGGCTACACAGATTTTTGGATGACCCAGTAAGGCATTTGTTATGTTCCTCTATTCAGAAATATACATATTTTTTAGACAGGTTTCACCAGTGTTTCTTTACATCTGTACCTTTTCCAGAAAAGTTTACTTGGAGTTTCTGTCACACTGTTAGTGTAGTTGAAACCTATGAGGTGAAATGAAAAATGATGACAAGCACTTAGACAAGTCCATTTTATAATTTTGGAAAAGTACAATGGTACTGTTACAGATGGTGGAACTCACATGTCTGCCAGCTGTGTGGCAATGTGTGTGCGTTGCTCTGGGGCAGGAGAGACAAGAACTAGAGATGTTTTGCAAGGTGCCTTCTGATGTTTTACAGGTCACAGGTTAAGTAACAATATAACATGAGTGAAAAATCCTAGAGTTTATTTATTTATTTACAAATAATCCCTTATCTTCAGATACACTCTCTGTATGAAAAAGTCAAGCATGTCCACTGACCTTTTTCAATATCTGTGGTCTAATGAAAGTGACTTAAAGGTTGTAGCATCTAAAGTTGTATGCATTGTGCTGAAAAAAAGTAGAGGTGAATTTTGACTAAAATAGATTTTTGAGCATATTAAGAAGATGCCATTGTATTTACTGTACTGAGTCCAATTTTTCTGATCAAGTGAACAGGGATTTCCTTAATAATATGGATGGTATATGCTTTTTTTTTAAATTAAATATCCCATAAGAAATTAATTTAGATTCCCTTAAAGTTATTCATTGTTATGCTAATTAAAGATTAATCTGTTATTAAAGATAGGTTTGTTAAGATTTTAAGTACTGTATGAAATAAAGATGTAGTTATAGTATCCCTTTTACAAACTCGGTAAGCTTTTAATCAATGACTACTTAATTAACATACATTAGCTGCTTGAAACAAATGCTTTTTTATGACTGACTACAGCAATAATTGTTTATCAAGTGGCAATTGACTCTTAAAACTATGTTATACTGCATTCAAACATTTATGAACTAAGATCTGTATCCATTTCCCTATATCAGGAACTGCAGCAATGAATACTGTTGTATTAGTACAGTACTAAAACACAGATTCCATTGTTGCAATCTTACAAAAGTTGGTCATATAAGAGGGAATGCATGCGTGTTTCTAGTGTCTGAAGCTTTGGTTGAAGTTCATGAATTACTACAAATTACTTTAGAAGTTACTAATATATCAAAAATATTTGGCTCTGATTATGATATTGAAAAAGTGTTATTCATACCTTTTCATAAACAGCTTCAGTCAAAGTGATAGAAACAAAAAATATATATTTCTTTATGTTTTATTTTTCCTCTCCCCACACACACGTTTGTAAACTGAACATCAATCTCTTCTTAGATTGATGCTTTGCATTTTACTTACCAGCTTGATGTTGGTTATTACACATGAATTATAGACTTCTAAAAATAGTACTGTTAAATGGGAGTGCTTTGGAGACTCATAACTATAATGGTGTGGATAACATGAGTATGTTAAAGATAGCTTTTAGATCTATATGAAAAATGTATGGGATTTTCCCGTGGCAGAAAGTCTTTTGAAATTTTTTCTTGGCTACACAATATTTGACAGTAGCTCAGTAACTATACAGAGCAGGAGCTGAGTATCTGTGACACTTCAGGGTTGATCTCAATTTAGATAACTGATAGGTTATATATAGACAGTTGAATGACAACTAAAAAGTCTGCATAAACCTGGTCCTTGAATCTTTCTGAAATTTTTTGCATGTCAAGTGCTGGATGGTAGAAGATGAGTATTTCTTCCCGTAGCTATATTACTTTAGGTATTACTAGAAACTACTAAAGGCATTTCTGAAGAGATTTCCATTTTGTGCTTCTTTCTTCCTTCTGAATAATATGAATATGTGAATAGAGAGGATTTGTAACTAAATTTGAAATTTAATTTGTTTATATGATTTTAAAATACAGGAGTTGAAAAATGTGGATAAAACTGAAAGATATTATTTACATTAAAATATTAGTTCTCCCCAGTCAAGGTATTCTCAGTCTCCCAACTCCAACAAGGTATCCTGATTTACTTAACTTTTCAATAGCCAGAAAAATCCACCTTTTCTCTGGAATGCACCAAACCTTCTGTTTCCTTTGGACGTGTAGACCAGTAATTCTTTATGGCTCCTCTCTAATATCTGCTCTTGTTTGGCTGAGAGCTTAGAGTTACTTTTATTAGCAACTGTTAATTTTTTGCTCTTGAGCAGATCTGCCCAGTCTTTTGCATAGTGTAGCATTTTTGTGTGTGTTTTTTTGTTTGTTTTTGTTTTGTTTTGTTTTGTTTTTGTTTTTGAGTATTTTTAAGTAAATGTATCAGTGGCTTATTCTTCCCTGCAGAATACTCTTGGGGTATAACCTTGGGGGAGGGATGCACTACTCTCCGAGCAGGAAGATCAAGAGTTTGGATCTCTTCCGTGTTAATAGAGATGTGATGTCTTTTCATTTTACAAAGGGATGAGGGAAAATAAAAAAGGGTTCTCTAATGTAAGAGAGGACCAAATCTTATCCATTCAGTTTTTAGATTGTGTACCAAATGTGTGTTCCTTACCACATTCCTCTTATTAATAAGAATGTAAGACCATTACATATTGCTAATTACATATTACTAATTTCTTCTTAAGTGATCAACAGAATATAAAACTGCAGCTCTTAAATTATCATAACTCTTCTGTTTGAGCTACAGATATCTTAAAGCAGAAAAGCTGTTCCCTCTTGTGTATAGATCAACTTCAAAAATGAGGTTTGTTAGGCATCTTGACTGTAGGCAGGAGGAGAAGGGAACATACTGAGACTCCTAGATTAAGGGAAGATTTTTTTTATCTTAACTGTTGTCATAACTGTCACTCATATACCCTACCTCAAGCTACCTTTTCAGAGGTTACGTTAAGAATCCTGATTTGCAGTTCTTTGCCCTAACCAGTATATTTGAATATTACAGGTAAATTTTAATAACTTGCAGTCTTTGGATCAAGAAAAAAAAAAGATAAAAGTAGAAAAATGCATCTATTTGGGAGAAGACCACTAGGAAAATGCAAGGCAGGTAATGTGGTTTTGAGTAAAGCTCTTTGGCATTACAGTGATAATCCATCCAGTAAGATATCAGTGGTAACCAAAAGATTTTTATTGTTTTAGAAGGCTACTCAAATTTGTTTCCAAGAAGTGGTGCAGAAAAACAAAAAGCTCAGATTATATCCCATATGCTGAGTCATTTATAGCCAAATGTTTCGAGACTGCAGTTTTAGGCAATACTTTAAATCCCAGGTCCGTGAACGTATTTCAGTGATGTTCATTTCTGATTACAACACTGCTGTTTTATTGAAAATAAATGAATTATTCTGTTATTTTTCTTTGGAGGTGAAGTTATGTTCCTTTAATACATTTCATTTCTCTTCAGAATTTGCCCGTAGTCCAGAAAAGACATTGTAATGATTTAAAAGTGAATAAAAAGCACATGCACAAATACCATTTATCCATAAATAGTATTTTCCGGATAATTTAAATCCCACCATTGCTGTATTTGTCTCTAAATGCTCCTAATAAATGCTCCTTTAAAAAAAGTGTGCCAAATATCTCTTCTGCCAAAACATCCAAAATTACACACAACAGAGTCTATGATCTAAAAATACTTTTGCCTTTACGTTTTTCCGTATTTTTTGTGCCATTGCTGTTGATGCTCCAATCGTTTATTCACCAGAGATGGAGTATTCAGTCCCAAGTTCTGCCTATCAGTTAGGGCAATGCATGCCACTGTCACTTTCCCTGGACTACTGGGTAATTATACCTCTTACTATCTGTGGCCCAAGCTCCTTTAGGAAAAGCTGGAGAGCTTTCGGACCAATGACGGAGATCAGCAGGACATGCCTTTTGCTTTGTTTGAAGGAGGAAGTATTCAGACGCTAGGTGTCCAGATGAGCCTGGGTGCGCACAGGAGGAGTTGCTCTGCAGCAGCAAGCCCCGTGCCAGCTGTGTGGGGATGCCGCCACCCTCTCCGTGTGCTCAGTGTGCTGCAGCACTAGAGTGCGACCCTGATCCTCTGTTGCGCCGCTAATCTGCCTTTGGTCTCTCACTGCTAGCTCAGCAGTTCTGGCTGTCTGTATCCTTCTTTGACTCTTTCTAGTTCTTCCTCTGCACCCCTTTTCCTTCTCAGTTGTAGCTGTCTCTTTATTCTTCCTCCTGGTGGCTCCTCCCCTCCTCTATTGCCAAGCAGAGCAAGCACCCAGTTTCCATAAATGCCTGTGGAATCTGATATTGAAATGTTGTCAATTACTCATCACAGAGCAGAAACAAAGCAGGAGCAGCCATGTGGAAATAACAGACTGAAAAATTTATCAAACCAATTTCATCTAAGTTGCAGAAACGCATTAGAGGTCAGCAAGGTAGCACTGCAACATAAAGCTTAAGTAGTAAAGTCTTGCTCTCTTCTTATTCAAATGGATTTGCTCTCTCACTTTTTTTCTGATTTTGGACATTCAAAAAAGAGGGGACTCTTTCCAAAAACCAAGAAATCCTTTCAGTAGTAACTACATTGTATGATCAATCAGCCAGACAAGACTGTGTTTCAGTACTCCAGTGAAGAAAGGGTGAGCTCTTATTAATGACATAAAAAAAAGAAAACTCTAATTTTTTATCTCTTGTCAAAACTAGAGAGCCCTTTTCAAGGAGGAGTGTAATCATGCATGAGTATTCCATTTATTCCTTCTTTAAAAAAATAAATAAATAAAAGTCAGCAAAAGAATTTCCTTCATCCTGCACTTTATGATTTACAAAGAGAAGTTTGGAAGAAGACATCATTTTTTGATTCTAGCATATTTTGCTAGAGTTTAACGTATTTTCTCAACTTAGTAGGGTATAGGATCTGTGGAATTACTAGTTCTGGCAAGCTTTTTCTTCTTTTTCTCCTTCTGTGAATACCAGTCCTGTGCTTTTTTTAATGCAACCCTTATGTTTTATTGGTTGTGTTTTGTTTTTCCTTAAGACTGAAGTGGCGTAGCCTTCACACTCTAAGTACCTGTAAGAGGAATTTAATTCTCAAGGTCCTGTTCTAAAAATAGAAAGTTTGGATAAACTAATTAATTGTGGTTTGCTGTTGTTCATTATCTTAATTAGTCTGGGTAATTAAATCATTAATTGATTGGAGCTGATAACAAACAGTAAAGCTTAGTGCTCTCCTGCCTGATCTCCTAAGACCTGCTATTTCAGTTCTTCATGCAACTCTTCAGTTATGGTATTTGTGCAGTCAAGAGGTATGAAGTCATGGCAGAGCCTTGTAACTTTCCAGCATGAACAGCACTAGGCAAATTAACCTAACCCATTTGATATACTTTCAGAGAAACTGCTTCTTGATGAGTATTGCATCAGTGGAAAAGGAAAACAACAGCAAGCTGACTGTAGCTAATTAATGCTGGACAACAAACCATATAGTTGGGAGTTCATTATAGGGACCTGACTGGCTTTTTTGACAATAAATTTTCATAGTTCATGCTTTCAGGAGGCCATTCTTTTGTAGATGGGTATTTCAGTCAAAGTGATCTGGGTACAGAATGATTAACCCTTTGCTTCAGTGATACCAGGCTAGATATTCACCTGTCCAAACTCTCAGGTTTGCATTGTTGAGTCTGCATGCCAAATTTAGTGACTGAAAAATTATTTCTAATTTTGTCAGCTAATACTGTGTCAAAATACAAATCTTTAAAAAGCTACAGTACTGGCAGTGGCTAGTTTCTCAAGCTTTATATGATAGAACTGGCAGTTTTGTTCCAAGCCAGAGGTCCTGAAAACTTCTTGTAAGTAAAGCAATTTGGAAGAAATATTTCCCTCTAAGTTTGGAAACTTCTTGCTTAAATTGTAACAAGCAGTCTGTTAATCTGTGTGTGAATATCCACACTAACTTTTTTTTTCTTATCTCAGTGATCCCTTTAAATATAGTTAGGATTAACGTTTCTTCCTTAGTTTTATTAGGGAAGTAAAATTGAAAAGGAGAAATTCTTATATTTGCTTGTTTATTATAAGATATTTTTCAAAACATACACCAGCTGGTTGTGCTGCCATTCAGAGGGATCTCGACAGGCTGGAGATAGGCAGAGAGGGAGCTCATATAGTTCAACTAAAGGGAAGTGCAGGGTCCTGCACCAGGGGAGGAATAACCCCATGCAGCAGTACAGGTTGGGGGCTGACCTGCTGGACAGCAGCTCTGCATAGAAGAACCTGGGAGTGCCGGTGAACACCAAGTTGACCATGAGCCAGCAATGGGCCCTTGTGGCAAAGAAGGTCACCAGCCTCCTGGACTGCATCAGGCAGAGCATTGCCAGCAGGTTGAGGGAGATCCTTCCCCTCTGCTCAGCACTGGTGAGACCACACCTGGATTGCTGTGTCCGGAGCTGGGCTCCCCATTATGAGGGAGATGTAGACATTCTGGAGTGGGTCCAGTGAAGGGCCACAAAGATGGTTAAGAGACTGGAGCATCTGTCATGAAAGGAGAGGCTGAGAGAGCTGGGACTGTTCAGCCTGGAGAAGAGAAGGTTTGAGGGGGCCTATTATGCCTTGGAAGAAAACAGAGCCAAACTTTTCTCACTGGTGCCCAGTGCCAGGACAAGAAGCAATTGGCACAGACTTAAATACAGCAAATTCTGTTTAAATGTGAAAAAATACTTTTTTTTTTAATGTGAGAGTGGTTAAACACTGGGACAGGTTGCCCAGAGAGGTGGTAGAATCTCCATCCTTGGAGATATTCAAACCGTGACCAGGCATGGTCCCGAGCAACCTGCTGTACCTGACCCTACTTGAACAGGTGGTTGGATCAGTTGATCTCCAGAGGTGTCTGCTGGCCTCAGCAATTTGGTGATTCTATGAAAATTAGTATCTAAATTTCAAAGTGCCCTTAGTGCTTTTAACATTGTATTTCAATTTTTGACTTGAAACTGTAAAAGTAAAATATTATTAAGCCTACTAGTTTCATGTAAGAAGAATGGGAGATGTATTATGAAAACCCTTTACAGGAAAAAAAGGATGGTTTCCTTAACACAGTGAGAAGAAAGGTAAAAATAGTCAGTTTAATAAGATTACATTTCCATTGCATGCAACTTTAACATCTCAATATTCACAATGGAAGCAACCCCCAAATCTGCAAGTGTTAACAAAACTATATGCAGTCATGAAAGAAAAACAAGTAGGATAGCCAGGTGACTTAAGAAACTATACAGCCTTTCTTTTAAATCCTTTCTACATAATCCAGTTTTGCCCCACTTACAACGAAGCAAGCAACTGCATGACTTCAGGTGTGTCCCTTGTATGTATCATGATCACTTTGAGTGCTGTTCCTCCTCTGAAAGTCTGTGACAACCCCTCAGCCCCCCCACCCCCAGTTTATTTGAGTTCAAGGAATGATCTCTTTTCATAAATATATCCTGAGTTGATCTAAATCATAAATGGCTTCAAGTGAAGTGTGTGAGTGAAATCTTGCACAAATAAAGTCAGCTGGAAAAGTCTTATCCAAATTACTGAGTCCTGGACTTACATCCTCCTTTATATTACACTGTGTGAAACATTCCATCAGAGCTCAAAATTCAGGAAGTAAATGATTGGCACACTTTAATTAATCAAGTTTAAAATAAAAGCTGTAAAAGCTAACTGGAGATCAGTTAAAAGACTCTTGTGTATGCTCAGTATATTTAAATGGCAAGTTTTGACTAGGCCATCAGCATTCCACTTAACCAAAATCTCTACCATCTGAACAGTGCATATGTCCTTTGCTGTCTTACTTTCTCAATTATTTTTGTGGAAAGCATTTAGATAAAAAGTTGGTGTTATTTACTATTTTACTGAAGTAAAATATAGCGTGAGATTAATGACCAGAAATTATCTATTCTCAAAGTGCCACAATTGTTTTAGAGGTACTTGAACTTGTATTAATAGTGCAATAAAAATTTGAATTTTGTTTTGAATTGGTATATAATTTTCTACAGAATTACAGGAAAAAATAACTTTGGTTTTCATTAATACTTTTTAGAATTTTTTGTTTTCTTGATTTTCTAATCAAATATTGGACAGGAGAAGGAGTAATGATATTTAAAGAGGAGTGGCAAAAACTAACTGTATTTATTTCACGTATACACCATCCTGTGGTAAAGGTTATATAAAATGTAAGCAAAATTGTAATATTATTTATGTTTGTAATTGGCATGTTCAAGTTAAATATCTGTAATTATAAATTATAAAATATATATTTTTTTATCCATTCACTGTTAGACTGAATTGCCAGTCCGTTTTGAAAAACGACTGAGAAGTCTGATAGTGACCAAAGCTTTATACTACAAGGCATTATCTCTCTAACTGGTTAGAAATTATAAAAGCACATCACCAGACCTCTTTGCCATTAACAGCTGACTTCTGCTGTACAGTGGAATCATGTAATTGAGTAATACTGTTTGTGAAGAGAGTGAGTGATTAGAAAAACTGGAATTTAAGTACAAGCAAATGGTAAGACAGCTGCTTGATGATGGTGAAAACAGTTCTAAAATGGAAAAACTGCTTTTGATCTCTTTGGGCTGGCTACTTTTCTGTGCCATAAGGAATTTGAGGGCTGATTACAAACAAATGTAAATAGTAATAGTGCTTTCTTTTTGATGGTGGCACAATTTCACTGGTGAAAATAATACTGGGGTAATTTACTGTAAGAATAAAATAAATCTCTTTGCATTTAGTTATTCATCAATGAAATGTCACACACAGAGATGAAAAGAAAGAGGTAAGAGTAGATAGTTTGGACCAGCTGAAATGAGATATTGCATAATAAAAATTTTAAAAGTCTCAACTTTGCCTGCTACTGAAAATAGTAATCTTTGAAGAATGATACCTATGGTGTTCTGTCTGCAACTACAAAACCATCTTTGAGTTGTATCTTAGCTTTAATATGTGACGTTTCCAAGTAATGTTTAATTAGTTACCTTTGCCACCTTAGGCCTTTACTTAAAAACAAATGAAAAAAAAAAGCCTAAGGACAGATGTATTTTTCTGTTCACTGGACTTCTGTTAGAAATTGATGGTTATGCAGAGTGCAAAAAACAGTCTTCTTTTATAAAATTTCTTAATTAAAAAAAGAAAGAAGGAAAGAGTTGCACTAGTAGTCTGGAACTGAGTCAAGTCTACTCCTAATAAGTAAATGAAATTCAAGACTTGAGATAATATCAAATGCTGTAAAGAAGATTCACAAATACATGCTGATAACCAAATTGTCAAATTAATTTAGAAATGCAAATTTTATACATGCAAATAAGTTTAATATGTGCAAATTAGGATGTTTGATATCCATTGCAGACTTCTATTTAATGTACATATTTACAGTCTGAGATGTGTATGCAAGGGCTGTACATGTTAATTACAGTAGCCTTTTAAGAAGGGAGCTCAAATGCAGATTAGAAATGGTGTTTAACACCCATTTATATACTAGTGAATTGCTAAAATCATATTTATTGAGGTTAATGTCTCTTCAATAGGTTCATAATTTAAGAAAAAAATTGTTTTCTTTTCCTTAGGAAAGGCAAGTTGTGTGGGGACTAGAAAATATACTGATGGATATATTTTTAATACAGCTTTTATTCTATAAAAGCACATAGATTGTAAAAAGGTTCTTATACATTTGAGCCATTATAACAATATTACAAATACATACTGTGTCAGTTACTGTCTACTGCTATTCATGTAATACTGAAACTGTCTTAATACAGCCAAATTTGAGTATGTTTTAGTAACAATGGAAAGATCCACCAAATTTCATGCAGGTTTGTTTTCCAGCTTACTTTATAGATTAAGTGAATACTGACGGAATCTCATGTGATGGTATTTTAGAGTGACTTTCTTCAAAGAGCGTTTGGGTTATTTGACATTCAAGGTACATGAATTCTGTCCCTTTTGAAAACCATTTCTCATATTCTAATAAGCAGACTTATCGCAGAAGTAGGTAGAAATCATTAAATGAAATATATTTTCCATTGCAGTACATATGCTTGTTATTCACGTGTAGCCCACTGACATCAGCTTCAGCTACTCTGTTCTATATAAAGAATAGGCTTAAATGAATTATAAATGAGGCATTGTGATTGAAATCTTATCTGAATGTTAAAGATATTTCAAGGAAATATCCAGGAAATAAATACAGTGATGAAACTTGAGAAATAGAATAATATTGTAGCAATCTAACTTTTAGTCACATTAAAGTATACATCCTTTCTATTGTTCTCAGTTTTATTCAGGACTTTGACAGCTGCTGTCCATCTCTCTGCCTCTCTTCCTTGTTTTCCTCCTTTTGGGACTAGGCCAAAAGGACTTACAAAGAGCCCCTTCTCCCTGGAAGAAATTTGGTTTAGTAACTTTTTATTTATTGCTTACTTTCCTTCACTAAGGATATGTTTTTCTGTATCTTTTCACATTCTGGCTGCTAAAAGTCCCTGAGGAAGACAAGAATTGAATGGACATAAGATAGTTGGTGTTTTGACTGAAATTTGTACTGAAAATACATATTTATACATATTTGATATACATAATAATATGTAAATTGCATTTATCCTGAAATTAAATCAATGCATATTTATTCTGGAAAAGCATAATTCATGTGAGAAGAAGGCAGAGTAGATATTTTCAAATAATGTTTTAGTAACGAAGCTAAGTGTGGAATACAATATATATTTCTATACTGTTTATCAGTAACTTCTTATCATTTTTAATTATTTTAATAATAATGACAGTAATACAACTAATAGTATATAACAGTACAATTGTACAATAATGCAACTAATAATAATTACAATTATAAAAAATGCTTGGCAAGCACTATCTTCTGTAGAGTAGATGCAGTTTTATTTGAAGAAGTCAGTTAGTCTTCTAACAGGTCTCACAAATATTTCTAATACCTCAATGACTTTAGTATGACTTCTCTTGGTAGTAAAAATAATACTGTTCACAGTCAGGAGAATCGTTCTTTGCACATTCAGCCTGCTTATTATTTTTCTTTTCTTTCTGCTTCTGCTCCTCTCTTTCTTTCAAGCCCTATCCCACTGACTGTACACTCACAAAAGTGATTTTCTCTTTTTGCCATATTGATGAGTACTAGGCATGTCAGTATCAAAAGAGATCCCAGAATGAAAAGGAATACAGCCAGCAGTGTTACCAGATCATACAAATTTTTTTTTTGTTATTTCCCATCATCCACTTTACTTTTTTGAATTTGAGATTTGACTTCTTTAGTCACCTCTACTTACTGAATTAATTTCCCTTCCTGTTTTTCCCCTATAACACTCTTTTGCTGTTTGGAGGCTGGATCTCGCTTCTACACTGATAGAGATGTGCATTCCTTACATTTGTGTTTTCAAAATTCAAGCAACCAAAACTGTCATGTATTAAGAAAATTTTGCAGTCTGTGGATCAGTCAGCAATGTCTGTTCCTTTATTTTTGGTTGGGTTACCAATCTGCTGGAATTCTTTTGGCCTAGATGCCCTTGAGAGATGGAGTAAGATCCAGGACAGCAGCTGCTGAAAAAGGTACTCAGCAGAGCCGTAGTTCCTTTATAGATCATCAGCCAAATGCTGCTTTCTGACATGCCAGTCACCAGTATCAGCAGCAACTGAACCTACTTGGGGAAACCATAGCAAGCAAAAGTTCAACTCTGAAGACACACCTGTATAATAGCACCTTGGACAGACTACAAGTTTAAAGTATCCGTATATAAAAATCTGTTGCACCCAGAGAGATCAGAATTTAAATCTGCACCCAAGCCAGCCTCCTGCTCCACACAAACCATGTCATGGCAAGGTAGTTCCTCAGCACAACAGCACATCAGCTAAATAGAATGGTATTGCGCATAGATACTAAGCATGGTTCTTGTTTTTCCACTTTCCTATGCTAGGCAAATGTTCCTCTGGCCAAAGCTGCAAATAGCAAAGTGATTTCATTGGGAATTTTTAGCATATATATAAATGAAGAATTAGAACTTTAAAAAGTGGAAAGGCAGTATTAGTATATGTCCTTACACTTTTTTTTGTTTGTTTTCATTTTAATTAGTCTTTCATTCCTTACTCATAGACTGCCAGTTAATTTTTTTTAACAGGTGTAAATATTTTTAAAGTTGCAATGCCAACTGGTCAAATGATATAAAATGTACTTTTCCTCCTGCACTGTTTATGAAAGACAGCTCAGATTAAAAATTAAAGACAGTATCCCTTTTTTTCTTCTTTACAAAATAAACATTCCACTCTTGAAATATAGAGAATTAGTGATATCTTAGTAATATTTAAGCTTTTGATGCATTCCATGACATCTGAAGTTTGTAGAGTATATTGCCAATTCCACACTTTTTTCATGGTCAGTATGCTTGCCTCCAACTTTGTCAGAGAGTGAAATGTGTGCCTTGTAGGACTAAACAATTTGCTATCATTTTGCTTTAAGACACTTTTGAAAATAAAATTAGCTGTGATAGGAAACTAATATACCAGTTTCCTAAAATGCATTAACCTAATCGTTCGTATTTAAAGTATTTACTTTTGACATTCCTAATCTGTTTCCACAATGTGTGTGTGTGTGTGTGTGTGTGTGTGTGTGTTTTTTAATATATGTAAGTTTTCTGTTGATTGAAGCATTAAAAGGGGGGATTTTCTAAAGTCTCTGAGAGGTGGGTGCTCAACTGCAATTAATTTTACCTGGGTCTGAGGGTTTAAAAATCCAGTCTAGACTGATGAAGTAACTTAAACAAAGTCACTGACAAAGACAGTGGCTGAGCACGGATTAGAATGAAAATCTTTTCTGCTTGGTTTTGCTGCTCTGCTTTACCATTTCATGTAATTTTTGAAAAGGTAGGATTTTTGGAAAGGGAATCTGAAAAGGAAGGTCATAGAATATTAATACGAGGATGTTTAGCATTATGCTATAGAATGGTAACATTTGTCTATTAAACATTAGAAGAAATTTCTTACATAGTGCTGCAAAAAATTATTGAGCTTCATTTTGATTCAGAACATGGCTCTTTTGATAGTTGATACCTTTTTGTAATTTCTCACCTACACTGATTTATGGCAAGTTCATACCAGAATTGTTATTTTCACCTTGTGGGCACAACAAGTAACACAAATAAAATGGGGAGACAGAAAAAACAAACAAACAAGCAAGAAGCATTTTGGAGTTTTCCCTATCACATTACCTTTGTACAGAAAGTTTAATAAGCTCATTTGAAGGATTAGGTGCAACATTTGAGGGGAAAAGAAGATGGTAGCCACTCAGAAACTCATCTGCTGTTGAAAAAAAAAAATTCCATTCCATCATTGGTAGTTCCATATTAATAAATTCCTGATCTTCCCTCCTTTCACCAGCCTCTCCCCTCTGATGCTTGTTCTTCTGCTGATTTGGATGGGCTAAAACCCATGTCAATTCCCAAGAACTGTTTGTGTGGTTCTAGTTGAGAGGAGAGATCCCCAGAAGGGGCTTGGGGAATGAGTAGCTACTTGAAGCAGTCAACAGATTTACCACTTTGAAAGTGGTAAATTGGTAGATGGGTTCCCATTAGTCATAGTTTATAACCACAGGGGCTAGGCCTTATGCTTAATTATGCCCATCATTTGAATAACTTTTCTTCTTCCTTCATTTTTACTCTCTAGCCCCTTTGCTCCCCTTTCTGAAGTGTTTATCAAGAATAAGCCTCACAGCCTCTGTTTTGCTAGGCTGGCAAAGGGAGCCTTACTGAGACTCATTTGAGAGACAAAAATCTCTTTTTTTCTTACTCTGGTGCACCCTATCTTTACCTTTTCCAGTTGGAATTTGCTTTCCTGCACATAGGTGACTCTAATTTATACAAGGTTAAAGATGTGATTTTGTCACAGACTAAATCATTGGCATTAATTCTTCTCCGACTCTACCATAAAATATGTTTTGATGCTTTCTAGGAACTTCTTTGTCTTTGAAACAGCTGAATCTCATTAGCCCTTCATAATTATAACTAATTCATATACATAGGTATATTTCTGTTGGATGTAATAACCATCTTTTGTAGTAGTCTGAGCACTTTATCTCGTGCTTTTTACAGCTGAAATTTGTCCTATTTCTGTTTTTCTGGTCCTCTAGTTCTATTTTTCTAATGTGATTTTCAGATCCTCCCTTATAATGGCAACAGATCCCAACATAACGGAAGGCCATGTCTCTCAGAATTATAGCACCAGTACATTTCATGAGGATAACACTGTGTTTTGCAGCAAAGTCAGTCATTAAAATCATTAAAGATTCTGAGAGAATAATGTTTTAAGTTCTGTGTAGTTTGATAGTTCTTTTTTTCAGCTCAAGTCATTTTAGTTCCTTCTTCATCTCACAGTTCTTATAATAATCCCATTTTGTTTCCATTTTAACCATTACTTTCCCAGGTCATGCATGCTTACTGAAGAATACAGTCATATAGACCTTTGGTATTTCAATCCAAATAGATCAGCTCTATCATTTTTCCTGCATCTAAAAAATCATTTTTCTTATCAAAGAAAGGTAATAGATTAATGTAGCATCATCCAGTTCTGATTAGTCTGTGTTGTGTTTTATCCTGTTTCCATTTTCCCTCATATCTTTATCAATTCTTTGTTTTCAGAGCTCAATAGTAGTTGGCCTGTGTTTATGTGTATGTAAACAGCATGATTAAGACATATTTTTTAAACCACTGTGAAGTGTTCTTTCTTATTTGGATGGTTACATTAAGTAAAATGTTTCATTGCTATTCAAGTTCCTCTGGCAATGTTGTGACAATGGATTTTATTAGATTATACTATAGAAAATGAGGCAGTCTTGAGATCATTATGAAAGTATATTATATAGGAACTTCTTGACCTTTGTTATCTACCTACCTTTTTTAGGTATTTCTCTGATACCAGAAGTTCAGGACTAAGGCTCTTAGTCAGTAGGAAAAGCTTAAAGGCTTTGTTCTAACTTAACATTTAATTTCCAGATGAATTTAACCTATAATCCTAAATTTAGATGCTAAATTTAGATTTCAGTAGTCCTACTGAATTCAGTAGGACTAAGAATATGCTTCATGTTAAGCATCATTTTTAATGCTTCATAGAATTATGTCTGTACCTGACACAACAGCTGGAACTTGTGAATGATCTCTGGTATGTATTGATGCTTGTCTGGTGTGTTTAAAATTCAGTCTAGCCTCCTTATTCTTTATTCTTTGAGGTTTCTATTCTTTATTCTTCTAGCTTTATATCTCAGTAAGTTGTGTTGTGCAGAAGGCACTTTCTACCGTAGTTTTCATTACATCATTAAAATCTTGATAATAAACTATGTCTAAAGCTTTTAGAAAAATAACCTTTGTAATCAGGTCTTGGAAGAAAAGCCTCAGAGTGATTTTTTCACGTGTCATGTCTTAAGAACACACTTCCTGAGTGTCGTCCTCTTGATCACACTTAATTTGAAGCACTTAACATTTTTCTGAGATTTTGGAAACAACAGCCATTTTCTGTCAATATCAAATCTTAACCTTTATTGCGGTTTTAATGTTGCTGTATTATGTCTAGGACTGAGGTTCCAGTGGTGCATGTCCCTGTACTCTGGAGAGTGAAAGGAAATTGTTTCAGGACAGTAAGCAACCTGGCACTCTGTTGTCTGGCTACATGGAAAATGATGCATAAAGAACAGCTTTTATCAGAGCGGTCAATGTTAAAGTGCTACCTAGCAATAATTTTATTATGCTAAGAACTATAATTTTCCTGTGTACTATATATCAAGAAGCTTTTTTTCATAATCTTTGCTACAGGTTTTAAGTTTCAAACCTGGTGGTGAGATTTTATCCTTGTTATTATTTTAGTTCTATAGCACTGTCATCGTAAAAGCCTAAAAATGTCACCATGAAGATTAGCACTTCAGGACAATGTCAAAACATAACTAGACCAGCTGATCCCAGGTTTTGGGTCTAAAGCATTTGTTGGCTGGCCACATGACACAGAAGGCTTGAAATGGTAATGAAAATTTGGGAATTTTAACAGTAGTCAGAAATTCAAGCTGATATTTTGAAAGCTGACTGGATGATACAGCCATAAAACTTTCTTTGAGTTTATGGATATTGTGTAGATGCACAAGTCTAGGCAACTTTGAATCTCTTGGTTTATAGTGAAGTCCATTTAATTGCCTTTAATTTTTCCATTTTGAATTGCTTGATACCTTAATGTGAATTTATTTTTCTTAAAATTTTGTCTATTTTAACTTCTAGCTCTCAGGTCTATGGCAATGCCTGGGAATAATGAAATTAACTTTTGACAATCAACCTTCATTTTCCGTGCAAGCAACACACATTATTACTGTTTTAAAAGAAAGATTTAACACCCCTCAAAAAGTTTTTCTTGCTTTCGAGGACCTTTCCATATAAGGGCATGTGCAGCCACAGCTTTCTTTGTTCTACTCAGTTTCTTTTATTTTAGGCAACAATATTATTAAACTCATCTTATGTATATTACAAGCTCTTACTTTCATAATTTACAGCAGTTTTCAGGCTAAACTGACGAAACAGTATGCAAGTATATGCTTTTCTATGTGTATATGTATTTTGCAGTTTCAGTCACCACTGAAGTGCACCTTCCTGTTTATAAAGCATAGTAACTGTTTAACATTTCACAGTAAGAAATGTCAGCTGAGGACAAAAGTAGAAAGAGAAGTACTAAGTCCAGAAAGAATTTTTGCAGGACACTGGGTCTATCATTCTTACTTTCTTAAGAAAAGAGGTCTTTAAGAGTATCTTATGTCTCACTTGAAAGTTGAAGCCCCTGGGGCAAAGCAAATGTAGTTTTGTATTTTTTCTTCTGTCACTTACATGTGACTGCGTAAGTCTAGCCTTAATAGTAATAAATTCTTGGGGTCCAGTGAGATTAGTATCTGCAAGGTACATTTAGGTGTTTTAGTTAATATTTATTCGTACTTAGTTTAGGAGATGTAATAGAAAAAAAATACAGCATTTCTCACAGACTAAAGTTTTTTCTAACAGTCCTTTTAATAGCCATTTCCCTCACATAATAAAGGATCAAGAAGTAATTTACATAAGTGCAGAGAATACTACTTTTACTTACATTTTGGTCTTTAAATTCAAGAATGGTAAGAAGTTTATACCCTTTACCTATTGTAGAAAGCATAGCAATTTCTTCAAGCAGGAATCTTAATTTTCTATTAAATCAATGTCTCTTTGTGCCTTCCTCTTTTGATTCCTTCTTTATGAAAATGGCTAAAGTTGACCTTCAAAAAAATTTTGATCTTAAAGCTTTTTTATCTGAGTGTTCTCCAGAATTTTTTTTTTTTTATGGTGAATAAAGGGGACTCAGTTATTTTGGGGGAAGGATTTTGGAAGATTTTTTCCATTACTTTTGTTAATACGATATCTGAAACATTTTTGAGAAACAAAGATCTGGGGAACATTTTGTTTCAGGTTATTTGCAAAGATTAATTATAATAGTTTTCAAGTTTTTAATGCCTCACTTGAATTAAACTTCTTTAAAAGTCATAATATTAATTCTCCTTCTCTTAAATCTAAACCAAAAGAAAACTGTTTTCTTGTATCACAGAATATTTGGCCACAAATTGGAATTTTTTTGTGTTTGTTTTTCAAAATGAGATTTTAAAAATACCTGGCTGTTCACTTTTGCCTTTTTAATGTAAATTGACATAATGCCAGCTTCTGAGTCCTAATTTATTCCAAAAATCATTAGTGCTAGTTAATCAGAGTAAGATTGCTAGTTTAGGAGAGTTTAAATATTACTTGGCATCTGATTTTTTCAGTTGGGGACAAGAAATTAAAAAATTTATGAAATTAACATCCCTATAAACAGTTTCATGTTCACATTGTCCAAATAAAAGTGCCTCCCTTTTCAGCTTCCTTGTTTTGATGTTTGTGGTTTCACTGTTTTAGTAATATTTCGATCACGACTGAGTCTTCTTGTGTAAACTCAAGCACCTTATCCTTATCATCCCTTCTTTTTACATCATTAAAAAACAAAAAGAAGAGTATCAGGCTCATTTTTTCTTTATATTTGTAAGACCTTTTTACACAAAGTTGTTGACTTTGTGTGTAGAGAGCTTCTTTGTATTCATTTACTTTCAAAACCTCTTCCTAACTGAGAAGGAATGTGTAGGGGGATGCAGGTTATCAGGCTTATTAAAAGGATTTTTTGTATATACACTTTCTGCTTCCATATCATCTTCTTTGAAAGAAACTTCTTTTCCATCTTCTAGTCACTCCTGGTATTTATATGGCTTCCTTTTATCTTCACAGCTGTGGAAATGCTTTCACTTGTAAATTTCAGGTGCAGGTATAACTTTTATGGGCCCAGGCAAACTGTTACAGAGATTTTCTTTAGGGTTATTGGAAATAAAGGTCACTAAGTAACCACAGTCTTGAGGAGTAACTACTCCTGAAGCTGTATTTACAGTACACAGAATTATGTTTCTCATATAGCAACATGTGCTTCTAGTGTTAAAAAAGTTGGTGTTTATGGCAGTCTTAACATGTGCATATTAATTAAGTGTCCACAGAGTACAGTAAAATTCTCTGAATGAAAACACTCATTATAAATAGTTTGAAATAAATTATCATTCATAGGAGCTCTTTAACATAATAGCATTCTAACCCTTAAGTCAAAACACAACAGAAGTCTCAAGTATGATGTAAAATTGTAGTCTTATGATTATAAAATTGCATGACGGTACTGTAAGAGAGATTTGTGTTTTATATTTCATCCCTCTGTTGGTAGCACTTTTCTCATTACCTTTGTTTTTTTACATAAATCATTGGCAAAATTCTATGAAGATTATTTTCTCTTCACACTTCTTATGGCTTTAGTGGAATAAAAAACGGTATCTAACTGCAAATAATTTTATTTCTATTCCTGTGATTTTTGTGCAAGGATTCAAAAGTGACAAGAACCTTTACTGTCTCAGCCTTTAATTGCTGAACAAATGTAAACTCTAGATACAATGGTAGTAGAAGTTTTTCTCAATTTGTTATTCAGCCCGGCAACGATGGAAGCTAGACTGTGTCCTGCTGGTGTGTCCACACTAGAAATTTAAAGGGAAACTAGCTTGACTGTTTCATATGAATGCTTAAATACGATTTAGCCCCTCTTCCACATTGGGAAGATATGAGGAGTTCAATAGCAATTGCTTTTGCCCAGTACTGTATTTTGAATAACATGACAAATTTCTGCTGTAAGCGGAGAAGTGAAAGTCTGAACAGGTATTTCAGGAGATGTACTGCATCCATTGGACATATGCTTTATTAATTAACTAAACTACTATTCTGAACAGTGTAGTTATATAATCCGGAGAACAACTGAGAGAACTAAAACAACTACCAAAGTATTAGTCAAGGTCTTAGGGAGCATTGTGAGCGTAAATCCAGTAAAGTTACTGGACAGTGTGGCAATGAGTGAGTACTTCTGTGATGACAGATACACATTTTATGGCTGATAAAACCCTATCAGCATTTCAGGCTCTCAGCCTCACTGTAAACGTACTCTAGTTCAGCAGATGTTGGTCACTCGTCTAGTTTTATCAGTGTTCATTAGATCCAACAAGGAGAGAAGAAAGAGACTTAAAATTCAAACTGGAATCCCCTTTATGTGCTTCTCCTATGTTTTTACTCAATGTAATGTAACTCAGTTTTCCTACAAAAAGCCATTTTCTTCCATAACTGAAGTGATCTCTCACATATTTGAGGACAGAGCATGGCATTAAATGGAAGTCATGCTATTTACAATTTAAACTGCTGAGTTAGTTGAGAGAAAGAGCAGCTGTTCTCACTTGTAGTGATCAGTATACAGTATACAGATTCAAGGAAGGAGCAGCTGTTCATGATCCATCCATCCATCTTCCATGCCACCCCAGCATGTGAGAGAGATCCTACAGTTTAGACTACAATTCAGCTAGTATCAAATGCCTTAAATAGTGCCCTGATGCTTGAGGTCCTTAAATGATGTCTGTCCAGACTCTTACACTCCAAAAGCCCTTCCTACCAAATTGTATAATCTTTCATAAACTGACATATTCATCATTTTTTCTTTGAAGAATTACTAGGGAGAACTTTTCTCTTGTATTTTCCCATGAAGACAGGCACCATGCATGCGTAAGGAAGTGACTCATCTTGCTGTTTACCCCAATAGTTTTGATGCTGCAATGGGTAGTTTCTTTTGGGTGCCTCAGAAGTAACTTCCTGTGTGACACTCTGTAGGAATTACAGTTTTACATTTTATTGACTGACCTACGAAAAGGGCACAAAGATGATACTTCTTTCCATTTGCATGATGAAAGCATATATAGTTTGGATTAAGTTAAAAAAAAAGCTGATACATGCTAATTTAAAATTAATCACTATGTAGAACGTATCTTTGATGGGGAATATGATGCTTCATTATTCTTTCACTGAAACTGAGTATAGGTAAATGTATAAACCATTACAAATTGCTGTACTGATGGTATAATTTCATGTGTTAGTTGAAAGCTGACATATATAAGAATTATTTAGATAATTTTTCCATTTCCTGTTATTAGGAAAAAATGAGCAACTAATTCCTAGAGCTATCTTGTCTATTTGCATTATCTTCCATTTTAAGTGGTTGTGATGTTATATTTACAGGTGTTAATGAGGGCAGAGTCATACAACAATAATTCTGATCAGAATAATAACATCTTGCCATAAGCATTGCTGCACTTGATTGATTAAACATACTTCACGTATGTATGTGAAGAGATTTGTGCTAAAGAGGTTTAGTCTTCTTCTATGGGTTGTCCTCTTGTTGGCTTTTTTTTTTTATCAGGAAAACTTGTAACACTATGGGAATAGGGAAATTGGAAATTGCTAATGATTGAATAAATTTTATTTGTTTGGAATTACTAGATATGTATTTTTGTATTACATCAGGTGCTTTTTGCACCTTTATTTCTGTAAATAGGCATCTTTTTTCTTTAAAACAGCTTGACTTTTTGGAGTTGCTTTATTGTGAAGAGTTGCACTGGATTTTTTAACATGTGTTAGAGAAACAGAGAGAGAGAGAGGGAGACAGAGAGAGGGAGAGAGAGAGATTGATCATAAACACTTTTACCGCTATGTAGAGTTGCATGTACAGTTTGAGGGAATTTGTTGGGGAGAGGTTCCACTTGCGTATTTATTAACTTTTTTTTTTTTGAATGAGCAGTCTGAAAAGGGCATATTGAAGTTAAGGGAATAAGGCATCATTTCACTTTTTACCACAGAGACTAATGTTTTTTCTATCAGAAATTACTCAGGAGTTAGCATGGCCCATTTAGTCATACATGGCAATAGTGAAGTTTAATCAAAAAATATAGATAGGAATTATTGGTAAAATAATAAAATGCCATTAATAGCTGAGTGTATAACCTGTCAAGACAACCATCGTAAGTTCAACAGTGCAATTATTCTTAACAGTCATCTTATAAAAATGACTTATCGAGTATTTGGAATTATGTAACATTTTTGTGTATTGGAATTTAAGACTTAGACTTTGCAAGGATTTTTACCATATTATTAAACTCCATTTAATTCATAATTATTATTATACTGCTTGTAATTTTGAGCAGTTTATGATATTTTCAGTAGAATCACAGCTAAATCATACCAACTGTAGACAGTGATTAATGCAGTGAGCAAGGAAAGCACAGCATGCATGAGAGGAGAACATACCAAGGACAAAGGCAGACGCAGCAAAGATCATAACAAAGCTGAATTCCCGTGAGGGTTAGCATGATAATATTACTGTTTCTCTTTTTCCTGAATTATGTTATCGGCCAACAACATTTATTTTCAAGACCATGTTGCTTTATTCTCTAGTGAGCCAACTAACTCCTTGGAAAAGGCAGTGCATTTTGTATCAGACAGAGGTTTAGCTGTAACAGAAGGATACCACTTTTAAAGCGATACGGGTATTTGCATCTATTGACATGCAGTATTTCATACTCAATATTGCTTTTACTGGGCTTCAGAACTCTTCATTAAAATCACAAAATTCAGTATGAACATTGTTGATCATCTTACTGTTTTGAATTCTTATGGGGTGTTGAATTAATTCCATCCTTACTTCATCCTGAATGTGTGAAGAAGAATGCAAATCAAATAAGTATCCAGAAAAACATTAAGACTTGATCACAGAAATGATGAAAGTTAATTGGTGTTATCAGGCAGTAATAAAACACAGTTACCATAGATCAGCATGAGTTAACATGTTCACAGCCATTGTGTTATTCTGTTTAAAATATTGGCAGCCTGTATTTTAAGAAGACAAATTACAGTTGTGGAGATTCACAGTAGAAAAGTACATAAACAAGAGAACTGGAGTCAGTTGAGTGTTTCTATTTAAAGAATCATAATCATTCTGCATTTATTTCAGGGAAATTTATTACAAGTTGCTTTTGCTTCTCTCCATCAGAGAATTGTAAAAATAATAATAATAAAAAAAAGTAATGGTAATGGGTAGAACCCTACAAGAAATAAATTGCAAAGACACTCACTACATTTAAATGTTCTACCAAAATCCAGTTAGTCAGTGTGTTTTTGGTCAAACCACAGTTACTTTAATTGGACTGGAATTGGAGCAACCCAAAAGTATATTTGGCACAGTAAGCAGATCTGTTCCAAAGCTAAATCCAGCTTGACTTTCTTACTAAATTTTATCATAAATCTAATCTAGTCGCTAGTGGCAAGATTCGCCATTGAAGACTGTGCTAGACTCTTTAGAAATTCTGTCTGAACCTTCTCTTTGCAAACAGTAGCACTCACCATGGGAAAATCTATACAACTGCAAACAGTGATTTTGAAATGGAACATACATATTCCTTACATATGCTGTTTGACTAAAGATTTGATGATGCATTGACATGCAACATTATTGCCATGGTATGTGCACCAAATCTTACCTTTTGAAATAAAATAGTTTCTATTTCCATTTCAACTCATGAACTTACCTCAAACTTTAAGAAATAATTTTTGTTTAAGACCATTACGAACTAATGTTTTGTCCCTGAAGCCTACCAATATAAAAAAAATAAGTATTGCATCATGACTACTGCCACTGACATTATTTTATGGTGGGGTTAATGACTCTTCTGACTGAAATGTGATGTTTCAGACTTGTATTATTTTGTTGCCTCAAGAAGATGTCCTGCAAATACTGGTTCTTTTCCCATCTGTATTTTAGTCCTTCATCTGTGGTCATATAGATGTCATATAAGGTTCATGATGATAGTTGGTTCTTGAAAGAAATAAATTATATTAAGAGCTATCCTAAAATAATTAATGATATTATGCAAGCAATTGTCAGCAGCCATGAGACATTGGTAATGTTCATTTTTTGTTTATGTGGTTAGGATTTGAATTTATTATCTGGAGAAAGGACACATTGTCTTTTTCTGTGCACACCAGCATTTGTCTAGCTCAGTGTGTCTCAGAGTAGTTATTCTTTGTGCTTATTTTATAATTTATTATGTACATGTGTGTATGTCTATAGGTACATTGTAAATTACAACATATATTTCAAAGCTTTGTAAGTTGACTGTATTTCACTTGCAAAGTTGCCTCATCTCTACTCTTTGTTTTCATTAGCTACTAATAAATTTTCAAGGTCGAAAAATGTACACAATGAACAAAAATGGAGGAAAATGGTGTATTTTTTATCTATTTCATCTAGGCAGTTACATATCTTCAGTGAGAAGTATTTTGGTTTACTCACAGATGCCAATAGAAATGGTTTTCATACAGAGATAATGGTTGGAAGGGTCTGCTGAACTTAGAAAATGAATAAAGTTGCATAGTGTTGCATCCTTCAATAGCAGAAAAATTCTACTGTTTAAAATTTGAGTCTTCATTGGTTTGAACTGTAGAAGTAAAATAAGATAAAATAGAAATGAAATAATAATAAAATAATAAGATAATAAATAATATAGTCATAAGCAACAATGTGGTGTGGTTCATTTTGAACTAGTTTTTGTTCTTACTGAAGTGGATAGCATTCTCTCATCTCTAAATGTACCACCATTGTAAAGTGGCACAAAGAAGCCAAACACCTTATATGTTTTAACAAGCTAAGTGTTTTTATAAAAGAGCTATTAATGGGATTTATTCTGATTGCAACTGGATGTTAAGAAATATTGACATAGGTAGCTTTTAGCTTATAGGCCTATTATAGGTTTGGTTTCACAAGTGAAGCAGTGGAATAGAATTTAGCCCCACAACAGTAGTTGTAGGATCTACATTTTTACTAATTTCTTCATTGCCTTTCATCCCTGTTTTGAAACATATAGGCTTGACTTCAAAATGTAGAGCAGACTGCTGTTCCCTGTGATGCAATGAACTCATGGTAGTCACATGGTAGTCACAGTAATTTTGTACAGAATTTAGACAAGTAGATACCCCATGTTTTGAAGAATGTATTACATTGTCATTAATTCCTAAGGCTAGATTGTGGGGCTGTTAGTAATCTTGAATAGCATCTTCCATAGAGAGTCCCATTGTAATTTTAATAGACCTATTTCAATAAGAAGATGTTCTGACTGAAGTAGGGGGTTCAGAATCTGGACGCTTATACATATTTGCATTTTAATGTTTTCTGTAAGAAATGTGTATTTAATTTGACTCTTGCTTTACTTACTTTTACAGCAGTCACAGAAAAATGCATCAAAAATTCTGGATAGTTCCATATATATTCATATTTCAGTGTGTATCAGCCTCTGCTGGTCTTGAGTGAAAAAAAAATACACATGCATCGGTGCCTTTTTAGTTTGTGAATGTTTTGCATTTCAACACTGTCTCAACAGGGTATTCCTGTTAAGATATAACCAAACAAGTACTGACAAAAGAAAACAGTTCATAATGTGCCATACCAATTAAATAGTGGTAGTGGTTTCATTATTCATTGTTATCTTCTCTCCTATAGGGAATGTTTTCTGTTTGTTCAGTTGGTGACAGATGATTCAGAAAACAGAGTTATTACACTTCCATATGGGATATTTTAGTTATGTTCAAACAATTATATGTTATCATCACTTCAAGTCATGACTTTTACAACTCAAATATTATTAAAATCAAGAAAACAAAGACTGATGGATGTAAAGTATTGTGTACCATGTTGCACATACAAAAATTATTTCATTCTTTACACTTCTTAAAAAAAAATTCCAATGTGAGCTCTCTTTTTATTATTTGACAGAATTGGAACAGGAGGATTATGCAAACTTACAACTGTTTTTTTTTTTTTTTTTTTTTTAGGTTTCTAATATATTAAGTTCTATATAACAAATTCAAGCTGTGTAAACTATGATCTGCTAAGTTTTGGCAGTAGCCATGGAAATCACATTTGAATTCTTAATTTAAAAAAAGCTAGAAGCTCTTTGCATTTGGATAAGCTTTGAAAAAAAATTTTTTTTTGCCAGTAGCCGAGCCTCTAGTATAACCCAGTCCTGCAACTGAGAAACAATGTTTTAATGAGGATTGTTTCTTAGATTTTTTTTTAATTGGATTTATGGAGTCATTTAAGTTTGTGATGATTTTTTGCCTTTTTAATATAGGCTCAGTTTTTTAGTCTATGATAAGATATAATCTTGCATACATAGTACACTTCAGACAGAACTTTCTAGAGTGTATTATAATCAATAGTAGTTTAGAGAGCTGAACTGAAAACAGATGGTCAGGCAATAAAAACCTTAGCAACAAGTCATGCAAAGGAAGAAAAGAATAAGATAAAAGAAATATCTCTGAAATTTAGATTTTTGGAGTTCCAGTATCCAGACAATTCTGAAGAACAACATGTAATGCTAAATCCTTTTTTGGGAATTAGTGTCCAATTCAGATTAATTTTTGCTCTAATTGTGCCTTTGGTGACAGATGATGAAGAGTTTATTGAAAAGTCAAGTACATAATCTACTTGAATCATATGCAGCTTAATTATAAGGTCCACATTCTAATAAAATTATTTTTCAAGCCTCATTGAGAGAAGCTCACTAAAATCAGAAAACCTACCAGTAACTTAATAACAAAAAAGTTACTTCAAAGGTTTCTATAATGTTAAATTTACTAGCTGTGTGAAATTATCATGAAAACTGAAATGAAAGAGACAGAAGGAATGCACACTAAAAAAAGTTTCAGAGACAGTAATAAGGGAATCATTTTGCTAAGAGCAGTTGAAAGCCCAGCTAGAAATATGAATTACTTTGTATAAGTATGTAAGGCTTTTTTGGGGGGCTTCTTTAAAAGTTGTACCCACCTGTTAGAAGGAAAGGTAATTTAAATAGTGTTTAATTTGCCAGCCTTTACTTTTAATATGATTACTCCCTGAATAACTGAGATCATTTCTAGTGTCTGCAGCAGTTTGTGCTTAATATAAATTATATTAGGTTTAACTCTCTGCAAACAAATTTCTTTCATGTGGAAAAAAGAAGTGATGCATGTCTGTGAAAAGGTACTTGGATAATTTGTGAATGGAAAAATTAAAAATGTAAGGTCTTCAGGTTGCTTTGTTTTGCAAGTTGGAGCTGATCTCCTAAACTTCATTTTTAGGAATAATTATCAATAGAAATGTGGTTCCTAATTGACTGTAGTCTTGGTTACAAGGAGTCAATATGTAACCTCCTAAAGGAGGGTGTATTGTAACTCATAATGAGGTCAACCACTATTCTGCAGTAATGGCCAACAGCAGATCTGAGAAGATGTGCTGCTAAACTTCTGATGCAAACTGATGACTCTGCTGCAGGGTGTTGCCAGTCCCAGTTGAGGTGCAGAATGGGGAGCCTGACCCATCGTCATCCCCTTTGACCATGTCATCTACCCTGAGTGGGAGAGGCAAGACCTTGTATTACTGAGAAGCTAATGCAAGATAAATCTGGACAAGACTTCTGTGTCTTCCATCTGCCCTTTACTTGGGAAGCTGAACAGGTTTCCAAGACCTCTTATCCTTATCATTTTATTTTGTTAGCATATAGCTTGTGCTTATGCTCTTTCTGGAGCTGAACAGGCAAATGTTTCATGCTGTGCAGCCAGTAAAGACATGTAAGCTGTTGGCCGTACAGTAGTTGAAGCTTAAAATAAATAACTCAGCAAAGTATTTTATTTTTGTTTAACAGATTGAACTATTTGACCCAGACTGATTTCAAAAATGAAAGCAGACAAGCTTTGATTGTCTGCTGTGAATGTGAATGAGAAAGATGCTCATTGCTGCTCTCTTGTATCATTTCCTAATACAAAACAGTAAACTAGAGTTGCTTTTGAAATAATGCATAATACTACAAGATGCTATGCATAATACTTTCTAGAGAAAGAAAGATCTTCCTTTGGTCAAGGAGGATCGGGTTAGAGATCATTTAAGAAAACCTGACATCCACAAGTCCACGGGCCCTGATGGGATGCACCCATGAGTGCTGAGGGAGCTGGCAGATGCCATTGCTAGGCCTCTCTCAATTGTCTTTGAAAGGAAATGGAGAACAGAAGAGGTGCCTGAGGACTGGAAGAAAGCCAGTGTCACCCCAGTCTTCAAAAAGGGCAAGAAGGAGAACCCGGGGAACTACAGACCAGTCAGCCTCACCTCCATCCCTGGAAAGGTGATGGAGCAGCTCATCCTGGAGGCCATCTCTAAGCATGTGGAGGACAAGAAGGTGATCAGGAGTAGTCAGCATGCTTCACCAAGGGGAAATCATGCTTAACCAACCTGAAAGTTTTCTGTGATGGGATGGCTGGCTGGGTAGATGAGGGGAGAGCAGTGGATGTTGTCTACCTTGACTTCAGCAAGGCTTTTGACACTGTTTCCTGTAGTATCCTCATAGGCAAGCTCAGGGAATGCGGGCTAGATGACAGGACAGTGAGGTGGATTGAGAACTGGCTGAATGGCAGAGCTCAAAGGGTTGTGATCAGCAGTGCAAGGTCCAGCTGGAGGCCTGTAGCTAGCAGTGTCCCCCAGGGGTCAATACTGGGTCCACTCCTGTTCAACTTATAGATCAGTGACCTGGATGCAAGGACTGAGTGCACTCTCAGCAAGGTGGTGGTGATCCAAAACTGGGAGTAGTGGCTGATACACCAGAGGGCTGTGCTACCATTCAGAGGGACCTCAGCAGGCTAGAGAGATGGGCAGAGAGGAACCTCATGGAGTTCAGCAAAGGGAAATGCAGGGTCCTGCACCTGGGGAGGAATAACCCCATGCACCAGTACAGGTTGGGGGCTGACCTGCTGGAAAGCAGCTCTGTGGAGGAGAACCTGGGAGTCCTGGTGGACTGCAGGCTGACCATGAACTAGCAATGGGCCCTTGTGGTGAAGAAGGCCAATGATATTCTGTGTTGCATTAGGCAGAGCATTACCAGTGGGTCGAGGGAGGTGATCCCCTCTGCTCAGCCCTGGTGAGGCCACATCTGGAGTACTGTGGCCAGTTCTGGGCTCCCCAATACAAGAGAGACATGGAGCTACTGGAGCGAGTCCAGCAGAGGACTATTAAGATGATTAAGGGACAGGAGCACCTCTCCTATGAGGAAAGGCTGAGAGAGCTGGGCCTGTTCAGCCTGGAGAAGAGAAGACTGAGAGGGGATCTTATCAATGCATTCAAATATCTGAAGGGAGGGTGTCAAGAGGATGGGGCCAGGCTCTTCTCAGTGGTGTCCACTGATAGGACAAGAAGCAACGGGCACAAACTGAAACACAGACAGTTCCATCTGAACATGAGGAAAAACTTCTTCACTGTGAGGATGACTGAGCACTGGAAGAGGTTGCCCAGAGAGGTTGTGGAGTCTCCTTCCTTGGAGATATTCAAAAGCCATCTGGACAGGATCCTGGGCAACATGCTTTAGGTGACCCTGACTGAGCAGGGGGATTGGACTAGATGGTCTCCAGAGGTCTTTTCCGACCTCAACCATTCTGTGATTCTGTCATTCTGTGATTAAACACTGTCCTACTGTTGTATTAATAGAAAAGAAAAAAAGAGTGGGCTTGTCACCTGTAACTTCATCTCATATAGTCTCACAACTACAGCTTAAAGTTAGTGGAATATGAGTAGATAAGAATGTAACAATTGATAAATATAATATGTGGTGGAGACAGCTTGTCTGGCTTTGCTAGCTGGTCACATAACTGAGATTTCTGTTGCTTATGGTATCACAGATACAAAGGATACTGGAATTTCCTATAACTGTGTGTTTTTAATTAGGTCATTCTTTAAGCAGACATTAATTCTTGCTTTGGGACAATAAAAGGAACGAGTTAATATTTACCACAAATTGTATGTGTCAGTTTATCAATGTAATAATTTCAGAAAACTTATTTTCAGATACTAAAATACAAGATAAAAACTGTTAACAGTGGAATTGATTTGAAGATAAACAATTGATCATATAGTTTCACAATAATGAAAATAGTTTTTAATTGCAGTTTCATATTAAACAAATATGTCCCTGAAGGAATTGTAATATACTGGAATTCTGGAAAGGTAGAAGGACAAGTTAATAGCAAGATGTTGGAGTGGGAGGTGGGTGATAGCAGCCTGTAGATGGTTTAGAAACAAGAAGGTATGAGAAGCAAGAGCTAGGGGTGTTGATGAATAGCAGAAAATTGTGGGCAATGGAGAGGGAGGCGCTTTATAAGAGAGAGGAGCTTTATAAGAGGGAATGAAGTAAAGTTGTCTCTAGATCATGAGCAAGTGCCAAAGGGAAGAGCTGGGTTAGGCATCTGGGACGGAGGCCAGAAGTGTGAAGGAGGCATAACTGCAGCGGAAGGGATGACAGGGGAGATAGTAAGGGAAGGACAGACACAGAAGGGGATGAGAGGCACGAAGGGGAGCAGAGGGAGGGGCAACACTGTTCTGCACAGCCTGAAAGTGAAGCTGGGACTCCTGGCGTTTGGGAATCCTTCGGTTTATAACAAATAGCCTTGAAGCACAATGGCAAAGCAGTTGGTTGTCTTCTGCTAGCAGACAGACCTGCTGACTTAAGTGACAGTAGACTGCATTATGCTGCTGCTTCTGTACCTCAGCAAAAGAGTGCTGATGAGTTGGAAGGAGCAGAAACAAATATTATTCTGTAGGATTCTTTTTTTTAAAGAAATAACTTTGAAAGATTTCTAAGTTTGCACTCTGACCGCGAAATGCTGAAATCAAGGATATCAGCGCAATCTTGTGTTTTCCTTATATTCATGCATGATATGATGCCACAACGTTTTTCCCCTGGCAATCTGTGAGGATTCAGACCTTTTAGTAAGCTCTCTTCTATAAACACTCTGTATCTCATTCTTTTTGGAAGTTGTATGGTGAATGAATCAGGGAACTGCCGAAAGTAAAACCTGAAGTGAGCCTTTGAAAGATGCCAGTGCTATAGGATATGGTGACACTGGGCAGGACATAAGGCAGGCTATGGAAAGTGGTCACTTGTTGAGTTCCATATTTCTAAAATTTGGGGACCTATTTTTGCAAATGTGCAAAGTCATCAGGTACTCTAACAGAATTCAATGTTAATGTTTCCATTTCACTAAATTTAATTTTCATTTTAAATAAATATTTCACAGCAGCCATAAGATATTTTAGAGGCATTCTGGAGGTGAAAGACGTCAATGATAGTCATGCATAAACCCCCAAATGGCCTTCAAATGATAAAATTCAGAAAAAAACCCCTAAACTTCCGAGAAAGTGAAGCATGCTAGTCCATTTGAGTGGAATGGTAACCTGATATGTATACAAAAATGCAGATTCAAGTTATAAGCCTGTTGCCTTTAAAAACAATGCCATTTATCATTATGTAACTTAGCAGCGTATTTGTACCTCTTTCACAGTTCCACAGAATAAATGTTTTATTATATATTACATCCACTGGATGTATCAAAAGGAAAACTATAAAGTCTCAATTGCTGTAAGACAGCAACTGGACTCTTAATTCAGTGACTATTTTGGGGTATTTATTCCACTGACAAGTAGAATCTGAAATGATTCAAACTTAAAAAATTATGTTGACAGGGTGATATGTGCAATGCATGAGTGGTCAGTAAGTGAGAGAAACTTTCTAGCAGATATAAGCAATATTGAAACCATATCGAGATTTCATATTCTTTTAGGAAATTCATCCTTTTAGGATATTTTACCAGCTGTTTATGATGCCATATTTCCTGAATTGAAACTAAGTCCTTTTTTTCACCGAGTGGGCAAAATAGAAAATAAAGAGTAGACATACACTACAATCTGAGACTGGTTTCCACACCAAGTCTTGAAACAATCAGCTAAATCAGAAAGTAGTTTGTCTTGGTAGTTAAAGCTTGAACACATTTTGTGTATTTGCTGTAAGATCTTAAGTTCCGGCTCAACTGTAATGTGCTCTTTTTTTAATAAATGGAGATCACTGATTACCTTAAAATGATAATGATACTGAATATGTTGTAATTTCACTATTATTTTCTTAATTTTAATACCTGTGAATCAGCCACACAGAGTTTCTTTGTGAGACTGATGAATGTTCTTATATGATATCTCTGGTGTTTCAAAGCCTGGAGTGCAGAGTTCGTAATTTCTTACACATTTTCATTCTGGAGACCCTTTTTTGAGGTTTGCATGGGATACTCTTTGTAAAGACAAGGAATTTAGTTTCCTATAGAAACCTATAAAGATAGGTAATATATCCTAATATACCTATGATATCCTAATATATCATAATCCTTCCTTCAGTTGTCTTTTGCTCTCTTAAAAACACAGCAATTGTTAGAAAGTTAATGTGCTTGTTTTTAATGCCATTCATGCTGCCGTGTTTTCCATAAATCACATAAGTCTGGCTGTAGCCAGCTTTTATCCCTCATCTTTTACTTAGATAGTAACCATTAAAGGGGAAAGATAGTAAACATGCTGGGATGAAGATTATCTTCTCTACTTTTTTGTTGGATATAGCTTCTGTTTTAGGACTTTGCCTCCTAGGTGCTAGGTGTTCTACAAATACTAAATAAAGCTGATAAATGAATATGTGACAATTGCTAAATGAGATGTCTTAGAAATGAATGTATACTGAAAGAATGAATGAAAGTTTCTATAATATTTGTTTCTTATCTTTCTCATTTGAGGTGAGGTCCCAGTTATATTTTTCTAATTGGTTATTATAGTCTTTATCAGTGGGCTAGTAAATTAGGGACTTCTTGCCCTATGCTTACAACTCACTGAAGAGTTATCACTACCTAATATGCTTTATTTCTTATGTGTATAAGCATGTAATAGTAGATAGACCTTCAAATAAGTTTCCTTTGGAGAAGCATCTCACTTTAAAAAGCTTCCTTTTGAATTCCTGTGGAATTTGAGATTTATTGCGAGCTTTTTTTTTTTTTTTTGAAATACAGTTTTACCTGAATAGGATCTTTCTTTGGTTCTTCACCTAAAACCTGTTAGAGAGAGTACTAGTTTTGATGGAATAACTTGGTCCATTCTAGAAGTTTGTTGATCATTGTAGCATGTCACCTCAGTTTCCAGTTTCATTTAATTTTTACTGGTGGCTCTCTATCGATATGAAGCAGATCCTGAATCATAATGCACTCAAATAGCAGTGCAAGACTGCCTCTGTACAACACTGGACTTTGGCCCTCGGAGCTTGAATGGTAATGTAGCTTAAGACAATGTTGTAAAGCATGTATACTTCTTATTTTTAGACCTTGTAAGTTTCATTAGATTAGAGGAGCACAGTGCAGGTGAATTGTCATTTTCATGGAAGGATGGAAATATGAATGCTTTACAGATATTCTATACCAGATCCCAGAATAATGTCACTTCTGTAGAGGGATAAAACTTGCTTTTCATTTTGCTGCAGAGATTCTAACAGAGAAGGACAACCATAGGGCTTTATGACAGGAAACCATGTTAATTCTAATTTAATTATGGTCATTCTTTCCTCCTACCCCTTAGCTTATATGGTTAATATGGATTTCCTTGTGTGACGTTTTGCAAATATCTTCTTGTCTTAGTATTTTGTTTCCTGACTACACTGTTACTTTTAATTACAGCACTGAGCTTTTGGTTTAGTCTAAAATACCTAAAAATAAGATACTTTTCAATTGCCATTTGAATTCATAATTGAACCTTTCCCCATGCTTGCTATTGGGCCTCTTCTTGCTTTTCGTTGCACCCTTATGAATGAAGTTAGTAATACTATTCTTTTGAGGCAACTTGTTAGTCTTCTTTGGTTTTTACTTTTTCCATGATCAAAAACAGGAGATGTGAATGTTTTTCTCTTTCACTTCATAACAGAGAGTATCCGAACACCAGTGGCATTAAGAGGTTATGTTGACACAATACAGTTTCAGTACAAAATAAAAAATAACTGTAAGTAAACATGGGCATAAATTTAAAAGTAATGTAACAGTGACTAACATACCTACAGCAGAACTGAGTTTATTCACGGCAACCTTGAATCCGGTATTTCCCATTTTTGCGTCTGCAATTTTAATGTCCTTTTAGTATAAAAATATTGCATGTTATATTTGCATTGTAGTTTCTTCTGTGCCATTATATTAAATGATACAAAAATAGGAGGAAGAATCTGAATGTGCATACCAGAAGATACACTACTGTATTTGTATTCTTTCTCTTCACTGTTTTATATACATACTTACTCAGCATGTGTTTATATGCTTTATGTACTAATAATGTTAAATGCACTGGCTGCATATGCTAATAGTGGTAAACACATTGGCATGCATTCTGGGGGAAAAAAGGTACTTAGGAACACCAAAATGATTGTACAATAATAATTAGAAGAAAATAATTGTTCAACTCTGTAGTTAATGCACTTTATTTTAATGAAACACTTTGAATTAATAAACACACTCATATGTTTTTTGACAGTAATAACCACAGTGTATCTTATCATATAATTAACTTTCACAAACAAGTCTACTGAGCAGCAATGACAAAATTATAATAACTTATTTGTTTGGACTCTGTAGACTAAAAAGAAAAGAAACTGATTATTATAGAAATGTTCAGACACTGATTCCCCTGCATAATCATTTCACCCCTTTGTTAGCATTATTTCAGTGGAATTATTTGTTATTTATACCAAGATGACTGGGAGTAGAATCATACCCTCAGTTCCTAAAGAGATTGATTCTATCGGTCAATAAACAGATAAATAAAGACCCACTACCAAAAGTATACTGGATATTTATGAGCATCGTGAAACACAAAGGCATGGTGAAGTGGTACAAAGTATGATGCTATATAGAAATGGAGTTTTCCTATATAAGAACACATAGAAATATACTCTGATCTTGGCATCACTTCACAGGGAAAACTCTCTCCTGGCAGTAAAATTTTCCACTTCAGTATAAATTTTTTATGCTATAGGATCAGACCTACTTTTACTGACTTTATAAAAACAGAACGATACATTTCTTTTCATTGCTGAAAACCAGCTCTGCCCTCTCGCCTATATCTTAGCCTCCAAAAATGCTGGACTCAATAAATGATGCTTATATTTGACATTTTTATGGCTCTTTTTTCTCCTGATAATTCTTATATCTGTTTCCTTCTGAATACAGATCTAGAAATTAATAGCAAATAACAGTAATTAGGACTAATTAAATAACTAAGACTTAGACTAATTAAATAATTAGGAATACCAAGAAAAATAGATCTCTTTTCTCTCATCATTGACATGCATGCACCTTTGGAATGAAATACTAGTCACTGAGTAAGAGTAATATCCAGTCTTAAATCTGAGTGAACTAAATTTTTTAGAAGTGATGATGAAGCATTTTTTATCCCTTTTTTAAAACTTTTTATCTGCAAGACTCAAATTAAGCATCGTATGTCATATTTATTGTGAAATATAGGTTTGTTTCTATCTGATAGAAAGCTAGATAAAGACTTAAGTGTAAAACCTTTTGAGACTGTCATTCATTTACTGAACCTATCAGTTTTTGTGCTGTGTAGTGTGACTGCCAGTCATCCAGACCAATTATTTCACTGCTTGTGGAATATATTCTATATTCTCCTTTTGTGTGATGGTAACTGCTAGCCAACTAATAAAACTTGGTTACAGTTACTTGTTATCTAACACTTCGCTGGAGTGAAGGTGTGAAGTGTACCGGATTATAGCTATTCATCCAACTTCTGTGCAGTCAGGGCTAATTTTCCAGGCTAGTGCATAATGAAATAAGCTTGCAAACTTCTATTATTATTGGGAACTATGTAATTAATACCTGATCACGGTGCTGTAAATGTGTGCTCCTCCATGCTCAACCAGAATCTAAAAATAATGGGCCAAATCTTCAAGTTGTGTAAATTCAACCAATGTCATTGATGTGACTGCAGCTTGATAGCAACAACAGGGAAGCATTTAGTCAACTCATTTTTAAAATACCGTATCCATATACAGTATCATTTTCACCCTTTTTCAAGGAGAGTGGAAAAATTTTACATAATTAGAGATGTACCAAGTATGGAAAACCTCTCTTGTGAAGCCTGATATGAACTGATAATGGAGGAAACTTTCTAACAAAATGGAACATGATTATTTTCAAAGTAGTGCAGTCAGCCTTTAAAGATTACCTAACAGGAAGGATCTTTAAAAGAACTTTAATTGCATCTTTGTTCAAATTTTATAGCAATATTTCAGTTCACATAAAAGTATATTTCAAAATCTGTACTTGTATAAGTGTAGATGTGTATTTGTGTTTACTGTACTGTATCTTGCACAGCCTTCATTTTGTGAGCCTATTTTTAGAAATTTTTAGAAAATTCTTTGAGTGCTTGTCCTGAAGAGCAGTACCAGTGCAGTGACTGGAGTAATTCAGAGTCATAGAAGTCCAGCACTATGGGCACAGTGCTGGCCCTATGTAGAATTGCCACTGATTTCTGTGGCCCCAGGATTTCACCTGTTGCCGTGTACAGCAAAATTTTAGTCTATGGCCCCACAGTGTTTTAAAAAGCTAGTAGCTTCACTCTTAGAATAGCAGTTAAAAATGCAAGGACAAATCTATAACAGGTATAAATAATCACTTCCATGAAATATCCAAGGTTGGTTTTCTTTCACTCACCTGGGAGTCAAATTTTTATAACAGTCACTAAAGCGTTCAGTTCTTTCCTGTTCTTTTCAGAAGTTCATTTGATCTTGGGCAAAAGGTAGCCACTCATAGAAGTTAATGTCTGGATTTTGGAGGTAACACCATGCATGTTATATATTCTCATTGTTCATTCATATGAAACTCTGCAAACCTGCATGACTTGCATTCACTTTTTATTTCTCTTAGACAAGACATTAATTTAGTCAGTCCTAATGGGTCACAGTGAAATAGTATGTGGGAAGAAGCTTGAATATTTTCTAATCAAAATAATGCAGACAGTTGGTGCTAGCTCTGTGGTGCATTATCCAATATTTATTCTATTTGTAATGTTTGATAATTAAAATTATTTGGTCACAACCATTCCACCTTTTAACAGTGGAATGCTTTCAGCACTGGGCTAATTTCATAGTCCTTTGCTGTAGTGCATAGGAATTACCTGTAAACAAGATAAGAAAAAATCGAGGTCATGGTGGAAACATTTGCTGGAACATGATCAGAAAGCTTAAGAAATAAGGTTTGACTTGTGTCAGAAAGGGCTAAGATTCTCAGATCTAGGAGGAAATAGGAGTCTTAAGATGGGAATCAGTTAGATAAAAATTCAGTTCCACATGGTAGTAACTTAAAGAAAAAAATATGCTAGTGGATTGTAAAAGAAACACAACATTTAAGTGGTACAGAGAATTGGATGGATTCCAATGTAGAAAGATTTACACGTTGGAGATTTTAACAGTGACAGTTCTTTGTAATGGAGTCCTAAAGCAGGGAGTTAGGCAGTATGGAGATGGTATGATTTTGTTTATGAGAAATGATAAGAAAAAAATTGATATGTCCGTACTTCTGTAAGTTCTGAATTTGCTGTTTGTAATGAGGAATGAACAGGTCCTGTATGTACAATATTAATTTCTTAATTCTTTGGACATACCAACACCAATGTATATCTCCTTCTCTATAGGAGTGGACAGTAGTGGATGTCCTACTACTCCTGTCTAGTAGTAAGGCACAACAAGAAAGAAGCCCCAAATACACTTTTCAGAATAAGTCAAACACACAGAATTAGTTTATAACATTTCTAACTTGGGATGTCAAATCGAATGTCACCGGCTGGAGTTCCTGAAACAGTTCAGACTTCAGTAATATGAAGGTTAAGAGCTATAGCTCTCTTAACTCCACTTGGCAGGTGTGTTCCTGTTTCCCACTGTATGCGATCTAATTAAATAAACAAAGCAAAAGACCTGTCATATCTGCTGATGTTTTGTTACAGGCTGATACAAAGGGTCTAAATGTACATATGAACATATCATGCAACTGTCTATTGAGGAGGGAGAAAGAACATTAGAAAGTTTAAGACTTTTATGCATTTTTGCTAGCTGTGTTGCTGGGTTTATGGCCAATCACAGAAAAAATACTCCTCATACTCTAAAGGGTTTTCCTTTGCTGTTTTCCGTCTTCATCAGTAGTAAGTTTATGTTGCTTCTTTTCCCCACTTTCCTTTTGCTTTGGTATGCTATATTGTATTACATTGTTGTATTATTACACTGAAGAGTACTGTTAAGAATAATGACAACAAAAAAAATTCAAAGTCTTTATGTTTCCTGGAGATTTTTTGAAAGCTGTCTGTATTGAGATGGAGGTTTGGTATTTAGAAGTATAACTTCTAAATATTTATTGCTGACTCTAATCAGAATTTTTTACAGTTGCGTTTGCCAGCTTCTGACACAGTGATATGCAAAATTATTGAACCTGCAGAAACTGCTTTTCTAAAAGCATTCAGTGAAGGAACAAAGCACAGAATAATTGATTCTTGTGATTTATGTACAATACATTAATTCATTCAAGAAGTTCTACTATTATTATATATAGTGCATTACATGTTAAGGAATACAAAGAATAAATTGCAACCTTCCAAACAGCCCTCAGGTACCAGCTACTTTTATACAAATTAAAGCCAAAGCTTTTGAACATTTTTCATTTTTAATAAACTTATGTGACTGACTGGCTATGTATTCATATACAAATATCTGTTAGAGCTATGGAAAATTTTTACTTAACTTTTAATAGACTTGAAATCCATCTTGATTTTGGAAAACCTTCTGCATTATTTGACCATCACTTGGCTTTTTTTTTTCCTTTTTTTCCTGTAGTCTTTTCATGGAATGAATCATGTTTTTGGTTTGTTTCTTATTCCTGTGTTCCACCAGCCCAATTCCTAACACTCCTTCTATATTTGTATATTTGAGGCCAATTTTTGTATTCTTTTTGAATTCACATGGTATTTTTTTTGTGCCCCAGCTGCCAAAGCCTGACCTCATATGAATTAGTGCCAATAATTTCAATTTTGTTTTGAGAAAAGGTATTTTTAGTTGACTTCTTTTATATGGAATGAAAAATCAGAGAAAAAGAAAACAAGAACTTGCAACAGTATAGGTTTTATCATACTTTTTTGATTCCTATGAGAAGATAGTAGTTGTGATGATAATCACTAAACATTTTATATTTGTTTGACTATGCCATTGAGATTAAGACATAGAAATCTGGCTCAATAGCCAGCAAACCTAGGATTCTTAGTTCTCTTTAGGAATCATTCACTTATTTTAAAGTATAATTGTAAGAGGCTGCAGAACTCTGATATGTAAAAACCAGTTTGCCTAAAGTTCTAATTTCTGAACATGCACATCATGTATGTGTAAGTATATCTACACATATTTAAATAAAGTTATGTAAATAAATATTTTAAGTGAATATTACAATTAAACATGGCTGCATAATTAACTCATTGAACACTATTATTCAAATGGACATACATAATTTTAATTTTGCACCTTTGAATATGAATTATGATGCAGGGCAATATATTTTCCAACATAATTGTAACAACTTCATAGAAGAAAACAACTTTCAGTACATACCTTTTGGTACCAAAATGAGCAGTTCTTGTTCAGTACACATGTGCAATGTAGGCTGATTTCCTTAGAGAAAAGAGTGTTAATTAACCTAACATTTTGCAATACTGATATGCAGAGGACCAATTTTCGAAGACTAATAAAGTTGCCAAATAGCTACTAGTTTCACTGACATACCAAAGATTTGAGTGTTCTTCTTTGATTTTTTTTTCTTTTCTTCACGCTACTAAAATTGACTTCCTTGTTATAAGTAGCGTAGGGCTCTCATACTATTCATGAGCCCAGATCTATGCTTAAATTTTGTAAACATAGTAACTCCTATAATAGTTCTCCATATGCTTTTGCAAAATATGTAAGAACCTAGAAGTAAAGAAATTGAGACATGGAGGTTGAGTAATTTGCCTGAAGCCTTGCAACAAGCAATTAGCAGAGACAGGATTAAAATTACAGAATTTTGGCTCTCAGCCCTCTAATCTGTCCGTTAGCCAACTGTCACTTTCACTGCTTTTGGCTTCCAGTTTCATCTCATGAGGCCAGACTTCAGAAAATTAGTTTTCTGAATCTTCTTACTGTTTAGGTATGAACTGAGGAGGTAATCATAACTAGAACTGATACTACTTTTTGTTTAGATAGCAATTAGGAAGAATATATTTGCCTGTAAAAGAAAACGAAGAGTGTGATCCTTATTGGTATTTATGTTTTGCTAACTTATACTTTTACTTGAAACATGGGAATTGATTGTCTTTTCCAATCCTGATGGAGCTTACAGAGTGAAAATCTGTATGGCAGAGCAAATGTAGATTAGTTTTTTAAGTAAGAGAGGCTTCACTGTGTCCTAAAATAATTATTGCAAGCTTTTATTTTGTAATCTTCTAAAACATGAAGCATGCATTAAAAACAGTAAACTGGACAAAATCATAGAATGTTTTAAAAATACTTATTGTCCAGTCACTAACTTGAAAACTGGTATTTCTGGCTGCTTCGAGTACCCATGAACGTGCATCTTTCAGTTGTGTGCTGTCATGATTTCAGCTCATAAGGAGTCCCTCACTGGAAAGATTCAATCACTTCACCGGTAAGGCACAACACAAAGCCGAAGTGAATTAACTCTGTATGGCCTTCACTGACTCCCTTGGGTGCGCACCTGAATTGTTCTAGACTGTTCCAGGTTGGTCTCTGTAGCTTGGTCTCTGGACAACTGTGAACTGAGAGTAAGACACAGAGGAAGCAAGAGGAGGGAGTAAGAGTCAATAAGAGTCTGAGACACCGGTAATTTTCTCAAGTGGGAGTTGGCTGTAAAGCAGGATTGTGACATCTGGTGTGAACTCCTTCTAAGGGAGATGACCAAAGGGAAGTGAGGCTCATCATAATCCATCTATACAACATTAATAAAAATCACTTGGTAGTGATTTTAACTCTTTGACACTGTTAACAGCCTGTATGAATGAAACAGAGCAATTTCTGGCTTTTCTAACTGAGTCACTGAAGAGCTTTTTATTTAACGGCCAAATAAGCTGGCAAATGCTTGTATCAGATTTCCTTTTACTTCATGTTATCTGGCCAGACGTGAGACTCTTACCTCTCTTCTACCCCTAATTTGTTATTTTATCTCCTTTTAACTGTCACGACCTTGACTTAATGTGAGTTCCTTGAAGTGCTATGATGTTTTTGCATTTCTTTTTCTTTCAGCTTACGTTAAAAAGAGAGGAGTGAAGATTTGATAGGTGAGATAGGTGTAAGATAGGCATGGCACCATGGACTATTATTATCTACTTAGGTGAATTTTTAGTCACTGAAAATTATATTAAAATCACTTAAGGTAAAGAAATATCTGTGCATTCCATGTAAAGCAAGTACAATGTTACAGAATCATACAAGATGTCAGAGAATTGTACTCTTCAGGGATCTTGGGTATGAGGTTGCAACAGAACATCATTGTACAAAGTGTTTTTATTTATCTCAGTTAGAACAGAAAAGGACTTGTAATAATTAAGGATCTTTTTTTACCTTATTGTGGTGGTACACTTATTTTAGTTATGCTTGTGCTATTTCATTGAATTTTTTGAGCTAATTATAACCGTGTTGTGTACACATTATAGGAGGTTTTAGTTCTCACATTCTTGAATGAATCATAGTATACTTCTAATTTCTTCTTGGAGAAGAGTTAGAGCTGAATAACTCCTGTGGTAGAGGTTCACAGAGCAAATGCTGTTTTAACAAAAAAACTATATGTTAAGCACAGTATTTTTTTGCATATTGACAGTGCATATACTTGTCTTTACTGACAAAAAAAATTGCTTGTAGGATCTTGAGAGTAGGACCTATACACAGTAGGACACTGGTATAGTATAGAAAATATAGTACCAAAAATACTGCAAGTGTAAATACACTCTAATCAATGCTTTTATATCTGCATAACTGTATCCCGCAGCAGGCTAGTTGTACTGTGCTAACTGCATTGATGTATCTTTGTTGACCTGTAAGCAAGGTACTGGTCTGTAATCCTCTGAGACCTTTAGTCACTGAATCTTTTGTAATACCTATATACAGTCTTCTGACCTAGTTTATGGACATCTGCTTATGGACCAGTTATGTGTCATGTTACAGCCCACACTAAACGGTCTCAGTACAGCAGAAGTCCTCTATAACTGCGCTTCACTGCATAGCTCTCAGAGCACTCTTGGCAGGGTAAATGTATGTATACATATATATGTGTACATATATATATATATGTCCTTTATATTTGACTAGATACTTGACTTAGTTTTCAAAGAATCAATTTTTGTAGGCAAAAGGTAAATATTGTTTTACAATTAATGGAGAGAGATGGTTTTCAAGCTCTGTGAGAAAAGTAGGTCTCACCTAGTGAGAAATGAAGAAAGTTTGAGTCTGTACTAACCAAACTTTTTTTTTAATTTTAGAACAAAATTATTTATGTAGTCTTTTTATTAACCAGTTTAGCTCAATAAATTAGGCTTATGTAATGTCATGGTACCTCTTAATGCACAATTGGAGGCAGACAGTCATCTGAAGCCTATTAATGTCCTCATCTGATTGCTTACAATTGCATCATGCCTCTCTCCTGAGCAAGCAGAGAGCTGTATGCATTAAAGTTGTGTAAGTGTTCGTAGGGATTTGGGTTGTCAAAGTACATGTTTGTATGAAGTGTAAAGTTTGGTGAGGTTCATGTGTGCATTTGACCCAAATAACAGCATTCTACCTCTCAGCAGTTTAGTGGTTTAACCAAGCAAAGAATGAGGCACAAAACTAGGTATTTACCATCAGGACAGGACATGACTTGGTCCAAAATGCGTTCAAGGTGAAAAGATTAAAACTGCCTCATCTCTAAGCTGAAGCTCAGTTATTATACTTGAATGAATCTAAAGGGCACCTTCGTACACCCAAGGAATGGGTTAGGTATTTTCCTCAGTCTCGTCTGTTGGATATGAGGACTAGGGGCTTTGCCAAGGGCTTGATCCCTAAGCTAGGCATCCTCACCTTAACTGGATACAGAAGTGGAGAAGGAGGGTATTTTGGATTTGGCGACTGCAATAGAAAGATTGAATGAATTCTTTCTATTGCCTGTGCCCTTATAAACTTTGATAACTGGTACATAAATGTAAATGTTGATTGCTATTACCTTAAACTGGCTTGAATTAAAGATGATTTTACTGTAAGTGGAAAACATTAAGGCATTCCACCCATACAGGCATGTTATACATAAAACTAGGATCTTAGGTCACTTTTACAGAGTGTAGTAGCAGATTTTAACAGGGTGTTTTTCCCTCTGCTGTACAGTCTAGTTGGGGGACAGGTAACAAAGTAGTTTGCATCTAGTGATAGAAAAGAAAGTGTTTAGTTGAAAGTAAGTTGCCTGGTCTGTCATAGGAAGAATTTTATTAACTTCAGTTTTGTCCGAACAATAGTTGTAAGAATTTTTTTGTATGGGTGCCGTATAAAGCTGTAATGCAGAATCTTGTCAAGTATGTAAAATTCAATGGTTTCTTTTCTCTTTGAGTCAGTCTTATCATTAGATAGGTGATTTAGCTTTCACAGTCACTAACCAGCAACCCGTCCTGCATATAAATAGCCACATTTGCATTTTGTTCTGTTTTTATAAACAGAAAATGAATGTAATCTCCACTCAGTTGTTAAAGTGACTCAGTTTTTATTCTTCCTAGTGTCGATACCTGTATTTTGTTTTTTAGTAAAGACTGAAATACTGGTAAAGGCTCTCTCTCTAGGAATAACCCAGATATTCTCAGTCACCGACTGAAACTTGTCCCAGTAGACTGTTGTTATTCTCCCTTTCCTCTTAGAGAGAAACTCCTTTGGAAAGAGATCAGCTTGCCTGGTATTTTAAGATCCACTGCTTTTACCTTACACATCGAAGAGTAGTGTCGGCTCTCGGTTACCAAATAATTCATATGCAGTCTGCAGACATTAAAATTTGAAAAAGGAGCAGTAGAGAGCTTTGAAGCGGAATTTCCTTTCGTTGCATTAGTGAATATGACAAGGTTATGTAACGCTCCAAAGGGATGAAGTGGTGCACATCACTAACCTTTCAGATTCAAGAGGCTTTATGCTTTTCATATGCTACTGGATGAAGACTTAATACTGGATTAACTAGCAAGTTTCTCTTTCTAATTCAGGTAGATTAAGCCCCACCCACATTATATATATAATTTGTGTGATAAATATGATGTATACACACAAGCTTGTACCTATCCTGTTTTGTAATATGCATTTGAACATATGTGCTAGTGTGTAACTTAAAGGCATATGTGCAGTTCATTTAAATTTGTAGTGTTCATTTTTTGGATTTCATACAGGCATGGAAAGAAAAAAAGAGAGTTCTTGCCCTCCTGTGCATTTACCAAAGAGCAATAATATCACCTTACCTTAATATGATATTTAAATCTTTTGGTGCTCAGGTTAATCAAATGCTAGAAACAGCAGCCTGATTCTCTTACACAAATGTAAAAAAGAGTTGTTCTCTTAAAATAGAGTTGTTAACCTGAGAGGCACTGGGGTATACATGAGCAGAATCAGACTCAATTTTGAAAAATTGTTTTATTTTCTGTAGTGGCATTTAAAAGAAGATTAAAGCTTATAATCATATGGCGAAGGCAATGGGTATTCAGCACTGTCACATAAAACTGTGTGCACACCTTGGGGGTTGAGGGCAAGAGGAAATGGGGCAGCTGGAATCAGTTTTTGTCTGGCATTGGGAGTCTGCAAGTTTGCTCCAGCCATGGAGGAGGCTGACTCTGGTGATCTGTCAGCCCTGGGTTCCCTTTACGCTCGGAACAAATGCTCTCTGCAAGGCAGTAATTGTTGGCTGGTTTTAGTTCTGCACTAAGTGTCCTAATAATTTGTCATGAAACCAACTTAAATTGTTCTGATGTTGCCTGCAACAATTTTAATATAAAAAGCACAGCAAGAAATTCTTCAGCTTAGTCCTATTTAGAGTGTAAGTATATTGGTCAATAGTATTAATTAAATGCTTTTTTCACAAGTTTTTCACATAGTTTCTTCATGTTTGGGAAAACTTTTGTTTTCTCAGTTAATAATATAAACTGTAAATGAGTGTGGGAATGAGGCGCGGGGCTGATGTTATTTTGCAAATAAATGTCTGCTGCTGTCTGTGTTGCTTTGGATTCCTCCCATGTCCCTGGGGCTCAGATAATGTCTGTGTCTAGAAATGCATGCATAATCCACAATGAAATGAGCTGGTACTAAGGTCTGTACAGCCTAGGGATACAAATTAGGAATGTGCTATTTTAACATTAGACCTTTTGGAAAAATGTAACCTACCTATTCTAGTTGTAAGACCTTCCTTGCAAGTATGTCATTCCATTTTGTATTTCAGGCAAGAACAGACCCTATGGTCAGCCTAGTAACCTGATGCTGTGCTTTGCAGAAAACTTAAAACATGAAGACAGGCTTGAGTTTTAATACCTTCCTTGAGAGATCAGGAAGTGACAATCTTTTTTTTGAGCTGTTATTAAATTTGTAGGGAGTGCATGTTCTGGCTCATGGGAGGCTGGGGAACTGGAGATGACTGGTAAATTTTTTTAAAAAAGAAAAAATTAATGACATTTTTTGACCTAATTGTTTGTTCTGGGTCTTTTTGTTTTTAGAAGGGTACAAGGAGCAGAAGGAAGGTGGGGAGGCAAACATAATTATATAATAAAGTTTGTATCTGCATTGTCTTAAGGGCTGGATTTTTAAGAGGATTTTGTGGAGTGTGTAAAGTGAAGTAACTTTATTATCTTCACCCAGGATTTTGGGAAACTTGAGTTTCTACTTGCAAATATTTTTTGTAAACCAAGGTCTTCATCTGGAATGAGTTGGCGTAGCTTGATTGCATTTAATAGTTAAAAGACAAAAACTGGTAACTTTCATTCACGGGATAACATGTATTCAGCTGCCCAGGGTATGATAGCATTAGAAGATTGTATGTGTTGAAGGACTGAGGGTGATGCAGTTTTAAGATGTTTATGGTGAGAAGTAGGAAACTTTCACCAACTTATGCATGACAGCCAAGAGCCCTTAGAAACATACCAATAGGTAACTTTGGGATTTCTTATGGAGATTTTATGAATACAAATTCTTGCTTGTCCTTTTAGAAATAAAAAGCTAATTAACTCTCTCACATAGCCAATTTTCAGGTACATTGTAAGTGCAGGTTAGACTTAAGGCAAAATAATTGCTTATAACAGTGATCAGCGTAACTGATGTCACAAATTATGATTAATGAGTAAATTAGCAGTGAATGCTGTAAATGAGTCTGCTTTGAACATTCTTTTTAAGAAAATAAATGAGCTCAAAAAGCTTCTCTGTTAAATATTGTGCATATATGTAATAGCTTTTTTAGTATATTAACTCCTAGAAGAATTATGGTAAAAACAATAACTCTTGTGTCATTTTTAATGTATCTATACAGTATCAGGCTGAGATTACATGCAACATTTGCCTATTCATTCATCTTTATCATAGTTATATTTTGCTTTTCAGGACAAGAACCTCTATCATTACTGAACATAAACCAGTTTATGGTCTTTTAGTGTATTTACGCAGTTCCTGATAAGTCAGTGAGACAAAGCAAATATTACAAACTGAGACACAGAGTGAATAAAGGGTATTTCTGATTACTTTTTTTCTATATAGGAATTTTGTAAGTTTGGGAATGGGAAGAATGACTTCAGAATTTACAACTGAGTTAGAGCCAGTCACATACCAGACTGAAACTTGATGTCACTAAACCAGTAATATGTAGGGGCTCTATATCACATGACAGTGATTCTTGTGCCTGTGCCTACTATTCAAAAGTGTTTATAGCCACATGGACTTCTGCCAGACTAGATTGTTTATTTTGTGAAAAATTTGCATTTTGGGGTGTCAAATTATAAAGGTTTGATGGGAACAGTTGAAATAATATAATTTTTCAGCTTTCCTGGCTATAAAATATGGCCTTTACAACCAGAAGATACTGTAATGTAAGCTGTAATCATTTGTGTTAATTTACTAGTAAACACATGTTTTGGAAAGAACACCTGACCATACTTTAAGTTTTTCCTGATATCTTTGTTACTTTAGTCACACTTGCCATGAAGTCTGACAAAGGATATGATAGCATATGAAGTTTGGAAACTTTTATTCTGGTTTCCGAAAAAGCAAAACTGTTTTATATTTCAAGAACGTGCTGAAGTTTAAACATAACTTGAATTATGGTACACTAAGGCCTTCCATACACCCCAAATAGAGAAGCTAGGAACAAAAATATGTAAAGGTCTATATCTCTTTGTATCTTGTCCACAGTAAGTCCACATGATGAGCTTGTTATACTTGTGCTGCAGACCTCGTGCTGTGTTAACCCTTACTTTTAAAGCAATCTTATCCTCATGTTCATCTGTTAAATTAAAGTCTCTATTTCCAAAAAAAGTCTCACCTCAAGCAAAGCTCTCAGTAACTGTGCAAAGAAGGGGGCTGAAGGAGACTCCTCTTTTCAGAAGCATTTTGTCAGACGTATTATTTGAATGCAATGGACAAATATTACTTGTACTCAAAGGGCAGCACAGCATACAGGACAGTATCATAAACACTGTTAGATCATTCCATTACATAAGCTCACAACTGCAAGTTCAAGATTGTACTTTAACTCAGGGAAAAAAACATGAAGTGAAAAAGAGGGAAGAGCTGTCTTATGCTCATGCAAAGCTATGGACAAGTTTGGATCAAAATCAGTTATGTGTTTGCAAGTTAAAAGTATATCTTCTGTAGCTCCAATATGCAAAAAAAGGATAACTTGTTCCCCAGTAGTGGTAAACTATCTCTGTTTCAGAAGTTCCTATGTCCACTGAAGGGACAGCTTGGCTGCTTGTGAAGCAGCAGCTGAGCTTCTACAGCCTTAAAGTCCTTAAACTCAAACAACTTAAAGCCCAGTGTATTTAAGGTGAACTACCAATAAATTCAAATTTTCTTGATATGTCAGCCTGTAATTGGCAATAGTTCAGTAGCCATCACGTGATCTTCTCCGTAGCCCCAGCAAGAAGTGCATAAGAAACAGCAGAGGGTGGGAACCCTTAGGCCCTGGGTGACAAAGGCTGTGGAAATTTCCATAACTCCATGTTATGGAGATCTTCTGTTGTGCAATTTTCTTTGACACGTTATCAATATTCGATATAAACATAAGTATCTGGGTAGATACTGATAAATAAACAAGCTAAAACAACAATAACAAAAAGTTAATTATGGCTTTTGTGTTTAACAGCCAATATTACTGCAGTTTTGATGATGTCAACCTAAAAGTTCAAATACAGTCAGAAATATGAGGTGCTGGTTTTAGCAAATTTGCACTGAATTTTACTTTCGTTATTTTAATTATACTTCTGTAATTTTAATTGCCATTTTATTGAAACATTCAAGTGACCAATTAGAGTTTGAAAAAAGCTGAAATAAGCTGTCATACGATAGTTGGTAACCCATTGCATCTGATATTTTTTGGCAGAATTAATTGCACTGGAAGGTTCCCATGTAGATATGTTGCTGTGCTTAATGAAGTGTGCCAGAGAGAGTTTTTGTTGGACTCTGCACTGCAGTTGTTAAGGGAGATTAAAAATAGTTGTCAGTTCTCAATCAACATTGCCCTCCTGTTAATAAGCAGAACTGTGTGTGCAGTGTAATTGTGTTTGCTATCAGAGTGCCTAGCAGCTTAGGTCAGAATCAATGTCAAGAAACTGACAGCATTAATTGTGGAGATAATTTGTGTCAAACTTTAATTAACAACCTTTAAAAAGATAAAGGCAACAAGTCCTAGTTTTGTTTTGGGTTCTCTCTGGGTATAATTTAACATATTCTTACACTGATGATGGTCACTTCATATGTAATGAGATGAGTATGCTGAAAAGATGGTTCTGTCTGCATGGCTCGCCATCACCTTAGTCTGAGTGCCTCCTAACCATAAATGAGTTAATCCTCACAACACCTATTAAACATGCAGATATTATCCTTCTCGTGCAGTTGCTGAGCCTGAAGCAAAGAATTTAACTGATTTGCCCAATTAAATTTTATTCTGTGAATGTAAGGATGAACTGCTAAAACCAGTCTTTTTGTGCAGTAAAATGTGTGAATTGTTCAGCACTGCTATGACTTTTCTATTTTTCTGTATCATATATGTTTAATACCGCTACTTTTTCAACTAAAATTATTTGTTTTAATAATAATCGAACTTCCCTCCTACTGTATGATACCTTAATGATAACAGTGTTTCTTTCAACATTAGAAACTGGAGTACCATTGTGCCAATGGTTTCTTAGAGGCACTACTTACTTATGCAAAAGAAAACTTTGACCAGGCATGTAACCCCATTTTTCCCGACTGTATTGGAATCTGAATGAGATACAAAGATATCACCATTCCCTTCTACACTGGAATATGAAATGTCTTTTTTAATGCTGTTAATAATGTAGTCTATACAGTGTTACCTCAGAATATAATTTTTATTGAAAAATGTCTGTAAATAGGGAATTACATCATTACATAACAACTATTCTCATCTTTTGCCTCTGCTTCTTCATAGCAAGCATCATTAGTTTATAGACAACTCATTTACTAATTGTCAGTTCAGCAAAAATTCAGCCTGGGTCTGGAAAAAACACTGTTATTCTCTTAGTTACCAAAGCCAGATTAGGTTTTCAGCCCTATTTCTGCAACCCCACTCTGTGGCTATAGCTCTGCAGAAGCTGGTCAGTAATTCTTTTAAGAGGCCTATTGGTTATAGTCCTTCTTCACTACACTGGGACCAGTGCTAGCTGAAGTATTTCAGAAAAACTAGTTTTGGCTCTAACACCTGTTAAGCTTTGAGGAAAATGCTTTGTTTTATATGTGTTGGTGTATGAACTATTTGGTAACCAGCACTGCAGTTTGCACAGTTTTGGAAGTGAAGACTTTTCTTCTTCTTCTTCTTCTGCTTCTTCTTCTTCTTCTTCTTCTTCTTCTTCTTCTTCTTCTTCTTCTTCTGCAACATGAGAATATATTATAACTGAGAAGGCAAATTGTTTTAAGGTGTAAACTTGTACAAGGTCCGTTGGGTTTACCTGAACTGCACCAATGGGGAATTTGTCTCTGGATGTCTGATATGGAGGGAAGGACTTCCCCTTTACGTCTCCTTTTTTTTATTATTATTATCACTTCTACAATTTACTTTATATCAGTAAATGCATGACACAACCATAGGCAGTATGGTGACTGGCAGTGGTGTAAAACCCAAAGGTAGAATATTTTCTCTTTTTACAGGGCTACTTTAAGATAGTCCAACATGTTGTTGTTTAGCATTTTTTTTGCTTTTCTTTGCTTTGTTGTTTAAATATCTGTTGTTCTCCTGTTCCCAGGATAGCTAAGTTGAATGTTGCAGGAACGAATGCACAGTGTGATTCTTAAATGAATCGCATTTCCTCCTTGATCCTTTGAATGCATGATAAATCTGGCAAATTTTGAAAAACAGACCTTGTCTCTAAGGAAATAACTAACTACTGATGTGCAGATTATCAGTGGGCCAGTCACTGAATATATCAGTGTGGCGTACGTTTAGGATTTAAAAGCTGCCTGTGAGCTACTATCCAGACTTACTGTGTGCTGATGGACTTTGCCCGCACAGTGTTTTTCTTTCATTGGTTTGAGGTTCAACACTGAGTTGCAATATGTCAGAAAGAATATAAAGAGAATGATAGTCCATCAGTTTTCACTTGATGACACGCAGTCGCAGCTTGTGCCACAGAATATCAATATATCAGGTTCAGTTATGTCTTTTTACATATCAGAGTGCTAATTTAATACATGCATGGAAAAGGATTCAAAGCTAGCAGCTTTGGTGAAACCCAGATGCTCTTCATCAGAGTGTATTTCTGTCTTTTTTGTGGACAAGGCTTAAAGCTTGTGACATGGGAAAGAATTTTTAGTTTCTTTGCTGTAACTCTGTGTTTTATTCACTGTGGATTTGGAGGTTTTTTTGTCATCAGAGCTGTTCTTTCATAAGTTCCCCATGGCAGCAGTGGCACATTATTTTGCTATGCTCAGACTTGCAATTGCGCTTCTTTTCAGGTATTGCATTCTCAGTGAACAGGTAGTGCTCAGTGGTCAAAACTAGCACAGTGAATGGATTCAAGGATCCTACAGCATTCTGAAAAGTTGAGACTGTAACAATAATTATTTTGTCTGACATCTCTGCAATATACAGCAACACAGTGTGTTTGATTATGATAACGGCCACACCATATTTCTTGACATTTTAAATGATTTCAAGATTTTTCTGTGTTACGTACATACTTATAGCCTGCTGTTTTTTTGTCTTGTTAATAAACAACCTGACAAGAAGTATTGCTTGCCAGTTTAGCAGAATAAGTGGTTAGACATTAGAAGTGAAAAGCAGCAACTTAAAAACAAACACTAGTATGGAATAGGTGCATAACTGTCAGGACTAAAAGAAGAAAGTGAAGACAACCAAAGAGATTGAGAAGAGAGAGGAGCTGTTTATTGAAAGTTAAAGAGCACAGCAAAAATGAATTGTAGCAACTGCTATTGAACAGCTATATGTAACAGCTTAAAATTGAGAAAGACCATATAGCAAAACTCTTTTTCTGTTATTTATAAGTATTTATTTCATACCATTCAAATCAGCATCCTCAAATATTTTGGATTTCTAAAAGCTACTCAGCTAAGTAAGAGAATGATGTAATTGTGTTCATGAACTCTTAAACATCTTTTCATAGGTTTTTATATTACTCATCAGGAGATATCTTTTCTTGGTGTATTTGAAAGTCTTGTTTCACCTGAAGACTGATAACTGAAGTTCAATAACTTTGTAAAAAAAGTAGAAGGAAAAAGAAAAATAATGAACATTTCTTCTCCTACTTCTATTAGTAATTTTTCCCATTCTCTCTCCTTTCTTGCCCCTGCAATAGTTGGATCTTTTTTTCACTACTTCTTTCTGACAATAGAATAATTTAGAAGCAAACAGGAGTTATATGTGAAACTTTGGGCTAGCATAAATCTCTCTTCTGTTGAAGTCCTTACTGCCCAGACTCTTAATCCACAGGCTTTTACATCCACCAGCACAAACTTGCAAATACTTTCTCCTAAATGTCATTGATTTTAATGGCTCAAAGGTGGGAAGTCTGCTTTCATGACATCCTGTGATCATAACATCAAGTCATAAATCATGATCTTATTCAAGCTGATTGATGAGCTCATTTTGCAACAGAAGACAAATTCAATTTTTTATTTATAATGGTGATAAAATATAATGTGTGATCTTGCTATTATGATGCTATTACACTTCTGTTTTAATATAAATTTCACTAGTAAAATCTGTAAGTGCTTTTCTGACCTTTTAGTTATTTTTTTTAACACCTTCTCTTTCAGGTGAATACTATCACTAGAGAAACAAAACATTTTCTCTTACATTTTGAAATCTTGACATGTTTTTTTCATGTCTACTGCTTAAATTCATTTTATTATTTATTTTTCTTTTTCAGCACCACCAAAGTTTACAAGAACTCCCGTTGACCAGACAGGGGTCTCTGGAGGAGTCGCCTCATTTATCTGTCAAGCTACAGGAGACCCAAGACCTAAAATTGTCTGGAACAAAAAGGGGAAGAAAGTCAGCAATCAGAGATTTGAGGTATTAGGTCCATTGTTCTGTTCCTCTGAAAAACATTAATTCTAACCTTGCTTTTAATCTCAGTATGTGTGCTTTGTTATTAATGATTAAGCAAAATAGCTATGACTGTTGGGAATAATTCAGTGGGGGCACTCTTGCGAAGATTTTGTTTTGCAAACCGGTTGTGCACAGCACCATGAAAGAGAAAACTACTGCTGCCTCTGTTTTCTAAATCAACATGATCTAACTGGGGAGCTTTTGCATGCTTCTGTTCAGCGTGCTGTCTTTACCATGAAGGAGATGAGGGAAAATTACTTGAGCGGTGATTGCTGTCTCCAGAGAGCAAACCACCTCCTCTTGCGACAGTCTGCACCCAAAACAGACCTAGGCTGCTGCTGCTTCTGCTGCCACAGCTGCTTACCACTATTGCAGAGATATGAGAGGGACATTATAGTTCCTGCTGCTGAAGGGGATGTATAAAACTGGTTTGCTTTTGATTCTTTTCTTAACAATAGCCTCAAAAAGGCTTTAGAGAAAGCTGTTTCTTCTCCCTCCATGACCATCAGTTAAAGGAAACAGTGAAGATAATCTGTTCAAAGGATACAGGGTCTTTTGGAGAAATAAAGCAAGAAATGTTATTCTTTCTTTTAGCAGCAGAAACAATTAAGATCAATATGGACTGACCTCTGACCTGAACGAAAAACTCAAAATGGGAGAAGGCATGTAAGATGGCTACCAAGACTGGGATTGACTGTGTACAGTTTTGGCTGTGTCTCTTCACAATGTATTTTCAGTGTTAAATAAGAGACTTTTGCATAACGAAAATAGCTGTTTGGCAAATGACTATTACTAATTTATATATACACTTAATAAGCAAATGATCTAAGACACACATATAAAAAGTTCACTGTTGAATTCATCTGTGTTCATTTTTAGTAATATTTCAGAGGATACCTTGCCCTGGGCTTTCAGATGAGTCTTGGGTCAGCAGAAAAGAAAGAACTGCATTTCTTATGTAGACTAAATTTTATATTTCTTTCTGTTAAAAAAAAAATATTTAAAAACAATAGAAGTTTTTCTGGTAGTGAATAGAATCTATCAATATATTCACTAGCCAATATAATTCTTTGCAAGTATGTTTAATACAATGTGAGAAAGAAAGGCATTAATGTAAATGTGTCCTAGCACCAAGAATGGTTTGCTCCTTGAAGAGCATATGCAGAGCTGTAATTGAATAGAGGAGAGAAAATCAGAATTTTATCATAAACTCTGTGCAGTTTTTCTCATTCTGGTCAAAAAAATTTCAATCAAGGTCAGCTCTGAACAGTGGAAGACTGGGCGTATACATGTTTATTGTTTTGTTCTGTTTTACTTTGCAGTGTGTGGTGTTTTATTTGCTTCATATTTTGTTTTCTGTGTACTTATGTACCTGGCCTTAGGGAGAATAAGCAAAAATACAATGGCTTTATTTCCATAAAAATATTTGAATAACCGTAAAAGTTTAATATAAAATGTTTTAAAAATCCCTTCAGTGTAATGCTGAACAAGCTGTACAGTCAAGTAGGATGGAATGTATTTCAAAGAAATACAAAACACAAAGTATTTTATTATGTTTATTATAACCACTGAGGAGAGTACTTACAAAGCATCAAAGTAAAGTACAGAGCACATCAACATTTTAAGCAGCTTCCTTTCCCATCCAAAATAAGGTCATTAATTCATGCTATAGAATTTGTAAATAATAACTAAATCAACAGTGGAAATGAGATTCAGAGTACGCACATGGAACATTTGGGAAAAAAAGAAACATCCAGGATTGTCAAGTACTGCAATAATAAAATATTTAGTTGAGTTTCTTTTCTTGTTCTCTCAGATTAATATCTTATATATGTCCCTGTGCTTCACTACTTGGTAATACAGGACATTAAAAATAGTTTACCTGGCCACTCATCTTTATAAAAGCGTAGTAAATAAAGTAGAAAGGTCCTCAAGAATCCATCTAAATCCATCTTCTTCCCCAGGGATGCTGGGGGTTATATGTTTGTTTTTATAAAGTCTCTTGCAGTTTCATGAACCTTGACATTAAAAAATTTTTGGTCATATCTAATCGGAATCTTTTTTTTTGCTGGAACTAGAGCTACATGATAATTGTTGTACTAGCAACAGAGGAGCAAATAGTTATGCCCTCCCTCTTGACAGTGGCCTCTGTATGTATTTGAAAATGGAATGGAATCATGGCATGGTTTTGCTCACAGAATAATTTTTACAGCTGCGTATTACCCGAGTAGTTAATGACAGACATATACTGTTCCTAAAATTAAAGGCAAAGGGAAGACTTTGTGAGACGTTGCTATTAATCTTCCATCTTTTATTTATATAACAAATACATGGTATGGATGAACATAGTATGGGAGTATTCTTCTTTTCTCTTCCTGTTTCAAATCAATTCAAATAAGATGAACTAGAAAAAGCATCTTTAAGTTACTCAGAAGTCTTGCTCAGAGAAACTTAAAAAGGAAACAGAGAAGGGTGAAAAGGCAAATAAAACATTCCACCATTCTACCCTGTGGCATGAAGCTGATTTTATTCCCACACAAATCTGTGCCTTTAAAAGCCATCTGTGTCAGTAGATGGGGGAGCAGGAGGAATTAACTACCTATGATACAGAGAAAAGGGGAGAGTTAATCACTGGAAACATTTTATGATAATTATTGATATATGATATCATTATCATATGTATGTATGTATGTACATATGTATATATGTATTATCATATATATATATGATAATTATTTTGGAGTCACCAGACTTAAAACCTAAACTCTGCAATATTTATCCAGACCAGTCTGCTCTAATTGTTTCCATTGGCCATCTTGCTTCTAGGCGTATTTAACATTCAGACTGAAACAATAAAAATTTTAGGTATAATGACTGGGATTATTGGCATCCTGTGTTTTCATTTTTTATATGCAAATTGTTAGGCTTCTTTTTAAGACTGTGAAAGTTTCTGTTTCCTCTCAGAGGTCAATTTATCAAGAATACTAGTTGTTATTTTGTTTGTATTAAAATCCAGTGGAGGTCTTTGTATTGCCTAGATTTGTTTAGGACAATGGCTTTACTTAAGGAACATGGAAAAGGAGTTCAGCCTGTGGGCTATGCAACCAGTTTCTGCTCAGAAAACAAATTATTATGTTATTTCCATTTAGACCTCTCCCACTCCTAAGAAGAAACCACACAATTCTTATAATGTATTTGGGGAGGTATTGTGCATATAGTCATAGTTCCCAACTCCTGTACTCCCTCTCTTTCTCTCTTAGTCTCAGTGAGTGCAGAGGTCTGAATAGTTTAAATGCAGGTAAATTAGACACACAGACACACAGACACACACACAAACATGCACAACCATGTATATATGTAAATTATTTCTGTATATCTTTTGTATGTGCATGTATAGATTATGGCCAAATATTAATTATTTTGTAAAAAAGAATCACAACTATACTTTCTGAATTGGTACCATCTGCCTGATGGTTGTACTAATCTATTAATTTGGTATAAAGTGGGAAGTAGGGTGGTGGTGGTGGTGGTGGTGGTTGTGGTTGTTGCTGTTGTTGTTACTATTTAGTTGTTAGAAAGACTTCTCCTGTGCCTGGACTAAATGGAGTACTCACCAATATCTGATGTGATTGTGCAAACTGCAGAATAAGAAAAAGGAAAGAGCCATTTGATTCTTTCTTTCTTATAGAAAATGGATACTTCATGTGTAAATAGTGCAGTTTAAAAGTTAAACCACAAAGTATATCCTTATTGTTTAGTCTTTTAACTGGTCACATGTTTTATCATACATCGTTGAATAAAATTATGTCCTGTGAGCTAAATGCATAGCTAAACTGAGTGGCCATGTCTTGTTCAGAAGAGGCTGGGCTGTTTTCACTTGTGAGCGCAGTGAAAGAGTGCAGTCTGCTCTGTGAGGAGCGTGAGAGGATAGTCTGCAGCAATTAAAATGAATGTAACGGGCATATGACGGTAAAGTGCTGAAGTTAAGATAAAAGAGGGGGACTGGTGATGAGCTTCAGGATAAAAAGCAAGAGGCATTAAGTTCTGAACTACTTTCTTGCAGCCCTTGTTAGCTGCTTTTCTTTTTGTCCTGTCCTTTCTTGAAACTGTCTTAGAGTGGCAATTGAATGTTCACTGAACAGCAGTAGGTGTTACATGGCATTGCCACTTAAACGTATTCCCACCTGTGTTGAATTTGCCATTGTATGTGCATCTGAAAAATGAACCTGGCTTTGATATCGCAATACTGATAGTTCACCCGTTGATGCGCAGATTAACTCAGGGGTAGGCCTTTGTAACAACATCTGTGACAGCTGTTGTTTCCTTCAATAGGTAATAGAGTTTGACGATGGATCTGGATCAGTTCTCAGAATACAACCACTGCGGACTCCACGAGATGAAGCTATTTATGAATGTGTTGCTTCCAATAGTGTGGGTGAAATAAGTGTGTCCACAAGACTCACTGTTTTACGTGGTAAGTCCTCTATAAACATAACTAATTTGTTTTTTTGAGCTGAAAGTATTATACTATTGTAAAAGGAGTGTTTCCCTGTAGTCCAGGAGAGTAAGTACATTTTTTATTTTTTCAAATGGGCAGTATTATAGGCCTAATGCTATTAAATATGAACTTCTTCCTTTAATACTTGAAAATATGTTTCTGACTTTTCACTATAAAATAGTAATGCCAAATGATGCTGAGGGATCTACAGAGTAGACTGAAGAATAGAAACTATCATTTGAAACAAAGCAACAGATAAGTAAAACAGGAGGTTGCGTATACAACAAGCTACTTATATCAGTTATTGATTGAAAAACAATGTTTTATGAATGTATCTGGTTTGTGTTTTAGTGCTTTACATGATAAACATTTATACATAAATTTGTGCTTGCAGAAAAGGGCAGAAAATGGCAAAAAAAATACAGAAATGTTTTTTGATGAATTTAAGCTGCTACAAGATTTTTTACCACAAGATACCACACATAAAAAGATTTTTTTTTATCAATCCTGCAAGTCACCTGAATCATATTTTTACTTCAGCAAAAAGCTTTTGATGATGGAAAAAGAGAAATTCATTCTTTTTAAACATCTCTCAAGGGGAGGACATGAATGTCTTGCCAAGTCTATTGTCTAAAAAGTACTAACAGGAATAAATGTGTTTCGTTCCGTCTCCTGGAAATAAATGGAAACTGGATTTGGAGATACTTAATGTAATATCACTCTTCAGTTTGGAAGGATTCTTTTACAGCTGAAGATTATGGTCTTGTATTGCAGTATCGCATAGCATTATTTGATTTGTGGACATACTGCTAGGGGCCTGTTTATATTAACAGGTGATGAACAGTCTGATTTATGGAATTTAGAAGAATATTTGTAAAACAAATGGTTTAAATTACTTTTCTGATCCTTCTATCCCAAAATATTTAGGGAGACAAGGAGGTTAATTTTCTCTTATTTTTCTCTGAATTGGATTTCCAAAAAAGAATAATGAAAGACTTTTTCATATATATTTATTAGCTGTGTTGATCAGTGTAGACAGTCCTGGTGCTACTGTTGGAGTCAAAAGTAATATTGTGTACTTACACGTTTTTTTCTTAAAGGTAATCTGGCATAAACAAACATTTTAATATTTAAAGTTGTTATCTCTAATTCTGTGATTGCTCCCTTTGTTATCTTTCAAAAGTTCTTCCCAGTCTAGCCAATGAAGTGTAAAGATTGATAGTTAGGTTTATGTTTTGGCGGCATGACGTATTTATTCTTAACTCCCTAAGATAAGCTTTTTCCTTTTACTTTTTTAAGTGATAAAAACCCATTTTATTTGCAGCTTCTGTGTTATTAAAAATGAGGATAAAACCACATTTCATATTGCACTGCAATTTTAATATGTTAAGGGAGATGGAAGAAGGGAGAAGAAAAAAAGCAAAAAACAAGGGAAAATTTAGATGAAGAAGTATTCCTTGTCTACAGAGTTTCACTGAGGGGTAGAATACGTGTATTCTTAAAATGTGTTTACAAGACACTGGTCTTTAAATATGTGTGCATGTGTTTTTAAAGCTATAGTCCTAAACCAACCATTCTCACTTTGAATTTTGTAAGAAAGAAAAAAACAACCCTCATCTCTCTACTGAGAGCAATAGAGATTGAAAAGGGTAAAGGATTTGTAAGTATCAATATTAGCAGTCTCTAAAATGTTATCTGTTTCTTTCCTACCCGTATTGGTTATTTGTTCAATTTCTTCTAAGGCATATGTAGAGTTTACTGTGTATTTCTTATTCAAATAGTGCAATGCTATTTAAAAAAATAAATCTGTTAAAAAACTGTATAGCAAATAAGAATATGCAAGTGTGTGATGAACAAAAAGTGGATTTTAATAGCTGTCAGATTCAAAATGTAAAATTGATGTAGATTAAATTTAAATTAAATTAAAAATAACTGTCTAATTAAAAGGTATGAAATCTGAAAAATATATATTAAAAGAAATACATATATAAAAAGAATATATATATTCTTTCATATGTATTTATATGTAGAATATACATATATATGAATATACATATATATTTTCAATATATGTATATTTATATTTCCAGACATAATACTTCTGTTTTGTAACCGATGGAGTCTACTTTGGGCCCAAGATTAGATTTATGGATTAATTATGAAATTGGTAAGAGGTTCATGAACATATTGAGACTAGAGATTGAAATAGAGAGGTAACATCAGAGAAAGCTGGAACCATCCAGAATAACAGGGCACCATAAGGTAATTTTGGCAGGGTTAAAGTATGAAGAACTATAAATACATTGACTTGTTATATTGATTTTCAAGACAAAAGGTATTTCAGTGCTAAAGGCCTGGAAGATAGCTAATCCTAGTTTAAGCATCTACTCTGCAATACTGTACAAATCTTCATCTTGTAAAGTCTTCATCTTGTGGAAAAGACTCCATCTGATTATACCTTTGTGGGAAAGAGTGCATCTCTGCCTCAAACAGGTGCTATGAGAATAAATATATACACACAGGAGTGAAAAGGAATTTGAGACATAATGAAATGAAGAACAGATTGGAGTGAGTTGCATCCATGGTCCGCTTAGGCTTTGCTCCACCATGGGGTATGCATATGACTCTGTATTGCTGAAAGATGTGCACATATGTTTAATATGTTCTTCAGTCTTGCCATAATGGTGCTATCAGAGACCCAACTTAGCATTTGTGCTGAATCTCGAACAAGAGAGGAGCATGGGGAGGATGTTAGAATTCAACCCATGATGTCCAAGCTTTGCTACCCTGTTATGTGAGGTTAGTGAAGTCAGGATGTTCCCAGGAGTTAAAGTGTCCACCTGTATTCCTTTCTGTTTTTAACTTCATTCAGCTCAACTGCTACAAATCACTTGAGCAGCACAGAACAGCAATGTTTTTGCCAATGTATCCACGTTTTTGAGCCAAATTTGACAGTTTTCTCTGTGTGGCAGCTATACCACAGAAACAATAACCTCAGGCACTACAGGTTTTACCTTGTTTCATTAGATTCTTATACTGTGATCAAACTGTAATACTTGTGTCTCTAAGAACTATGGATATAAGTGAAGTCTGGTTTCTGGAGTATGAAACTTTGCAATGTGAGAAGAGGGCAGAAAAGGCCACTACAGCTGTCATCATTTTGAGGCATTAGCAGAGATGCAGGTTTGGGCCTTTTTCCGTTACCAAAGTAAATCAAGCCACATTCTAAGGCAGGCAAAGCTTTTACGTGCTCTGGACCAAGGCTGAATGTCTGAGATAAACAGAAAATCAAAAGTAGGTTTCATTTATAAAGCCGGCAGCTACTTTGTGGGACAGAATCACCCCCATGAAAGTGCTGAGTTTGAGTGGGTACAGGAATTTTCAAAGGTGTCTGGAAGTCTCCTTCCAGACAGGAGGAGTGTCCCAAACCACTGACTGTTACTTCTTTTGGAATTCTTTGTCTTGAAAGTCTGCGCTGAGAACCATATCAGTGGAACAGGGCTTTGATTCATTCATTCAAAATTATCAATATTCAGTAGGCAGTGAAAGGCATGATAAACATTGGCTCTTCACATGCACCGCAGGCACTACGTACTGGCTTTCCTTTTATTGACAATTCACTTATTAAAGCCACCTTACGTTGTTCTGCAGTCTTGCAAATGGTGGATCACAGACTTTTTTTGTGGATATAGACAAAGTATCCTGGCAAGTAACATGTGCAAGAGTATGAATTGTTCAGGAAGGAGAAAATAAGTTGTCTCCTTCTGCTGCCATAGTAGAGAAATCAACAACACTTCTGTGCTATTGCTTTTCAGGAGTCCAGTTTTTTTGCATTTTTAAATTATTTTTTTGATTATTATTCTTTGATGAAGTTCTGCCCAGACAGTAAGGACCTCAACAAACTCAGCTTCAACTACCAACTGTATTGTTCCAATATTTTAGAGGACTGTAGAGCAGAGGAGTGCAGGTTTTAGAGAAGGCTGGAGAAGCTCAGTAAAGCAGAACACCTATTTACATTCTGCAGTCACTGCTATTTGCTTTGTTTTCTTTGCTGTCTGAGAAGTAAAGAGAGAGAACTACACAAGGCATTTAAGCAGAAGGCAGCTTATTTCCTCAACCCGTTATTTTCTCTATTATTGTTGATTATATTGTGTATTATAAAAAATATTGACACATAGCATCTTTGTAACACAGACACTGTATATGGGTGGAAGAATTAAAGTAAAATTTCTATGGGAAGTGCTTAGGGCAGATAATCCTTTTTATAAACTGATCCTTATATATCCTTTTTTTATAAACCAATTGATTTAATGTCAAACAGTCATTGCTGCATGTAATAAAAAATGAAATATTTACTGAACAGTGTTTTCTTGTCCACTGATACGCATAGAGAAGTATAAATTAGGGAAATAATTTTTATTAGACCCACAAAAAGTGCAGAACATTTCCAGATTGCTAAAAAAAAAAAAAAAAAAAAAGAAAGGAAAAGATTCATTCAACACTTCCAGCTTCTGCTGTCAGCAGTAGATTCCATGACAATATATGTTCACTTCTGTATTCTTACTGTCTCTACTAGTACTAAGATGAGAAGGAACTATTTTGAATTAACTGTCTTCTGGGACAACTGTCTTTTGGGGCATGGAAATTAGACAAATGGAGTGGCACAGTTGTAACATTCAAAAATAAGCTGTGATTTGCCTCTCATTTCCTAGACCAATGGGAGGAAGGATCAGCATTTATTATGGGCATTAACTGCATAGTAGAAGAAATTTACAGTGTTCCAACTGGAGCTATATAAACCACATATAATAGCATTTACCTGACTTTACTCTATAATTACAATGATTTTTGCTAGTGGGACTGCTGGTAGGACAGAAGACCCTTAAAAGTTGAATAAATAGAAACAATGAAAGTACCTGTGCGAAAACTGTGTACACGGGGAAGACAGATATTTATCTCAAGCATATATAGCATGAGAAGTTTGAAGAACCAGATCTTTCTCAAAAAACTTTCACAATTTTCAATGATTATGTGACAGACTGTGCAACACCTTGTGACCAGAGTTAGCATGTTCATTACAGTCCTATCTTATTAATGCCTCTTTCTGAAGACGAACACTGTTGTTCCTACTGTGAAAATGTTTCTTTGCAGTTTATGTTATAAAGTCTCTGCTGGGGAGTTGTGCAAGGAAGATTAAGGAGAAAACCATGGCTGCTTCACAGTCACACAAAAGGAGTTTTTGAAAGAGTGAAGCAAAAGAAGAGGTGGCCAATATATGTAAAACTTATGGACAGTTTTAGTATGGAGTATGGAATACCTGAATTGGCTTATAAAGTAGTCAAGCACTAAAAATATTTAAATGCAATATTATAAATTATTTTGAAAGATTTTCTTTTGTTATAGGGCAAACAAAAACATTTGCCTTCCATGCAGTATAATTTGAAACAATGAATTATAGGTCTACATAAAAAAGAGGGGAGGACAGTCATATAAAATAAATGAAAATTATTGAATAACAGTCATAAATTGTCTAACTGGAAAGTTTTTGCCAAGTGCTTCAGATTTTTTATAGCTAATACTTTTTATATTTTCACTCATCTCCCTAGATGCAAAACTGGTCAAATAATTTTTTCCCATTCATCAGTGATTAGCTTGTTCCCCCATTTTTTTCTTGGTAATTTTCAGCTGTGGTGTTATTAGAGACAAATTTTCCCTTTTCATGCACTAACTGCCACAGTTAGTATAAATCTATAGGTATATGTTAAGAAGCTTGTTCTGAAAAGTAGGGCAGTGACTTGAAACAAACAAATAAAACTGCAATACTATATATGTTGATTGTGCTCAGATGTAAATTCCTGTAATCAAGACTTTCAGAGATGATTAGTTACTTTGGAAGATTAAGCATAGGTTGCTAAACTTAAAAACCTTTTAAAATTTCTCAAGAAGGTATCTATAGTCATCAGATTTTTTTTGAGAAATTTGTGCCAACTTTCTTTCCTATAAACAATATTCTTTTCTCATGAAGCTTCTTTCTAGTGTCTATTGCCCTACATATTATTTTAACATGACTGATTGTTCAGTTATATCTGTTAAGTGAATATACAGAGATAATTTTTCTTGTTGTTGTTAGCTAACCAGTTAGCCTGGCTACAGTTATGTTTTCATAAAGGTTCACTTTTCCTCCCTTTTATTCCTCACTGAATTTCATCTGTCACTGAATTTCATCCAGCCAAGTTGAAAGTTTTTTTCCAAAACTACAGAATGAACTATTTCACTTTCACATATTTGTACCTGTTCACAAGATCAATTTTAGTTTTGAAATATTAGCAGTAATATGAAATGATTAATTCCTAACATAGGGCAATACAGATAGCCATAAGGGATAAATATTGTTTTGAAACCTGCCAGCTGGCTGGGCTATTTCTTATTTGTTCTTATATGTGTGTGTGTGTGTGTGTGTGTGTGTGTAAAAAAACCCAGAAACTTATATGTTCCTATTCATAAATAGATGTCTGACAGTTGTTCTGATCTAAGAAGAGGAATTGAAATAATACTGAACAAAAACATAACAGTCCTATTTAGCTTGAAAGAATTCTTTACCAGACTGTTTTTGCTAAGAATGTACACCTGTTAAATATTTTCAGACAAGAGCTCAGTGACTAATTTTAGCATGACCCCCATCTGAGTATTCCCATTCTAGGATCTAATGACTGCGTATAGTGTTATAGGCATTTTTGAAAACAGTGATATGTCTGCTACTTGGAAAATGCGAACTAAGCCATCCTGAACAGATCAGTTTTAAAACATGTGTTTGTTTTAAACATTTTTCTTATTTATTGATATGTATGATGATCCACTCCCTTTTCTTAGACAGTCATCCCAAAATCTTCAGAAATCTGTCATGAACAAATGGCACTGAGAACAATGAAAAAGGAGTTAGCAGAGGGAGGAGGAAAGTTTCTTCTGCGAGTCTATCCTTGCGAAGTCAGTATCAAGACATATAAGCATGGAATTTGATCAAACTAAAAGAAATCTCCTGATTCCGAAGAGTCCTGAGCTGCTATGTGCAGTAGTCTGGTTCCTCAAAAACTCTGACCCATGTATAAACAGCATACAGACTTGGTGTTATGAATTGTCCTTACAAGAAAAGTCAGAGGATTAACTGTGTGCACAGCTGCTAGCTGTTCTCAGTGAGGACAGGGTTTCAAATTTCTGTGATACAATTTTGATATTTTTCAACACAAATATATGTATATCTGTCTGTGTACATATGTAAAAGAAGCTGAATTTTTTTGTGTTTCTACCTGGAGGTAAGGTATTCCATTTAAATAAAGCTGCAGTCCAAGTTTTGAGTTGCTATCTACTTGTAAATTGAATTGCTATTTTTCTATTTTAACTGACATATAAAAATAAGTAAAAATTAGTTTGGCTCAAAAAGCCCTCTTTTTTTTTTTTTTAACAACAAGAATTCTGAGACTGCATTCCTTTTCATGTGATTAGTCTTTATATTTAAACCTTTTGGCCTGGTGTAGTGTCCCTTTGGTTCAGTATAAGGGTTTAAGATTATACAAGCTTTCATTGTTTGTGAGCCTAAAACCACTGTCTTCATCAAAGCCAAATGTCATTGGAAAATGTTTCCTGCTGTAGTTATCTGTGGCTTCAAGTTTGCATGTAATTTGAACATATATCTGTATGTCCACTCACTATGGCATACACTTAAATTATTTAGTAGAAATAGTTGTCATTTTTGCACAACATGAAAAGTAAAAGTGGCAGCAGTATTCTAAGGACTTTTTTCTTGAAGAATTGTTTCATATTGATTTAAAAAAAGCATAATTTTACAGATCTGTCTGAGGAAATGATACAATGTTTAGTAGCTCAAGCAGTGACTTAATAATGTCATATGTTTGGTGTAAGGAAATCAGTGATGTTAGCAGCTTAATAGGATTCAATTTAATTGTTAGCACAGCAAATATGCCTATAAGATGCCTAATACAGTATAACAAAACCAAGCCAGTTTCTGGAAAGGGACATTCATATAGTAGGTCCATCTTCAGTTTTCCAAATTAATGGTTTCTGTGAATATGAGTGTCTTGTCAAGTGAACCATTAAGAGGATAGAAATGTTTGCTTAAATGTAGGATATGTTTGACACTAGTGTACTGAATGACAGCAAAATTAAATCCAGTTTAATGCAATATGTGCTAATCTTCAAATACAGAAAAAATCTAGTAAGAATGCTTCCTCGTGTAAATCTGAAAAAGTAATTTACAAATTAAAGAAAGCTTATGTAATACTTCAGCTTACTTGCCTGACCTGGTAATAGGTCATAAAATAGTATTTATTAATGTGATTGTTAAGTTTTCTAAGATTTAACATAGGAAACAAAAACAAAATAGAAGAATACATACAGAAATATTTAAAATGTTTTCAGCAAACATAAAAACATTAAAATGGATCTGAAATTCAATTCTATTAAACCAAAAAGCTGTTTTTTGGGAATAATAACAGTTCTGAAGCAATGACTTCTAATTGATACAACAAAGAGGAGATTTCTTTGCATTGGTATAGTAGGAGACTGAAGCAACTAGAATTAGAGTGGCCCCATGTGGGGGGCAAAGAAGCTTTTATGAATACTCTGAGGCTTATGTATGATATTAAATCCTATTATGATACATATCACATCAGGTATTTCAGTGCCTGCTGTAAACTGACATGAAGTTTTGCAGCTGGCTTACTACAGTTCCACATATTTTTGCAGCAGAGTTACATTTATAAAGTCACCACTCAGTAGCAAATGGAATTTCTTTATCTTCACTTACTAGTAGATAAATCATTATCTGAAAAATTTCCCTATAACTTAAATTATTCCATTAAAATGATTTACTATAAAGCTATTATAAAAATCTGCTAGGATTTTAAATGTTGGCTAGCAACAGTAGCGTTTTACTACTTTTTTATATTGAATGCATTTTGTGAAGTACAGTGTTAGTGCATGCTTAAGATGCCAAAAGCAAAACAGATTAATGAGGTAGATTTAGAAGTGGAAGCATTTCAACAAGCTTTTCAGTCAAATACAATCAAATAGGACCACCAATGCACCTGAATCCTGACTTATGATACTGTGGGCTTTCATATCATGGACATCTTTTAGGAGATACTGCCTTAACAGTGCTTAACTTAGTTATTTTAAACAGTAGTTTAAAAAGATCATGTAAGGAAGAATGTCAAACATTTTGGCTTCACAAATCCCCTAATTTTCAGTTTAACTTTTCTGTTTGAACACGAAATAGTTTTTTTCTTTTTGTGCCCATTCAGATTCCCTGCTTTTTGATAACAATTCATCCTGGAATTGCAAAAAATATTTTTGTGTCCCATCTAACTTCAATAAGAACCTTTTTTGTTACTGGAAGACTGTGAAGGCATTTGTAAAGCAGGGGAATCCATGACAGCTGCTACAAATGGCAGTTATAATGTGTATTTTTTATTTAATGACCTGAAATTCATATGCTTCTATCCTGGTACCATGCTCAGAAACTCTTCTTGGCTCCCACATATTCCATTCTTTCAGCTGTTGCACTGTCATGGTTTTACTGGGCATGAAATTTATTTTAATAAAATATATTATCTTGTCTTAAATGGCATTATCAGCACAGCTTCTAAGATAAACAAATCTGTATACACAACCCCTTTCTTAATGTTCACAAACAGATTTGTCTGGGTTTGGCTGAACAGATAAGGAAGAAGACTATCTGGGGAATCCTCTTCATTATACCTACAACAAAATGACTTTCAAGGAAAGTGAATTGAGAGGCTGAAAGTTGCCAGGGATTTTTTGCAAAAAGCTACTTGTCACTTGGAAATTGATTTATGGCAAGAAGATGATGCCAGGTTCAGAAAACCATTAGTAAGCCCCAAAGCAATCATTTGTTGCTGTGGCATGTTTCATATCACAGACTGCATTCAGAGTATGTGGAAGTCAGTGGGAAAACTGTCTTCTTCCTTGGACTTCAGATCAGTCAAATTGTTAGTTTGGTTGTTAGCTGCAAAATGTCACAACCACAGAAACAGAAAAAAAATCTCAAGCTATAACATTCACATTTTTCCAGATACCTAAATCTAGGTTTATTGGTAGGTTCTTCAGTAGGCACTGAACACTTCCTCTCTGTTTTCTGAGGCACGTGCTCAGATGCTTTGAAAATCTGGTTTCTTACATAAATTCCTCAACAGAGGAACAGGTCTTAAGATAGGTCTTAATGTGAGATACTCATATTTTTTCTGTGCAAGTAGTTGCCTAAACTTAAGTGACTGTGTAAGTAGATATCCTTAAATGGTGGCCTAATTTTATGTATTCTAGATCTAGCACTTGGTTGCAGCAAGAACCTCCAGAATTTCAGCCCTTGGAGTTCAAGAATCTGTCTGGTTTGGCCTTGCTGTTGGCTGATAACTGACAAAAGATCATTTTATAAAATAGAAAAAGATCATTTTATAAAATAGATTAGACTTTGAAAACATATTTTCATTATAAAAATATAGGAAGATAAATATGTGATGTGTATGGTAGAGACTTTATCTCTAATGAGTAAGTGAAATACACAAGGTAATGTTTCAGATACAAATTATTAATGTAATTTCTTCATTTACAGAAATTAATTTTATTGCATCAGAAAAGGATAAGAGGGGGATAAGAAATCAGTTGGTAAAAGATGTTTTAAGACTGGATTTTTAGATTAAAAATGCAAATAAGATAGAACTAAGAACCTGATGGGAAGATTTATTAAGGCTATATCATTATATTAGAGGGAAGAACAGGACGAATGTTTGAGACTGAACGTTACAAAGGATGCTTTCATCTTCAGCAATTAATATAGATGGGCTTAGGCTCTGAAGCCAGCAACATTCATCTAATTCTGCTTTGCAGAGAGGTAGTGATAATTAGTTGATTTGTTTATGTGAACCGGAGGTGGTGAGAAAAATTTGGACAGAAGGCCAGAAACATTCTGTTTTCAATAGATCTAGAGTAACTCAGTTTAATTTACTTCTGCCTATAAAACACAGTAGGGAAAAAAACAGCCTTTCAGCACTATAGTCATTTTCAGTTGTTCAGAAAATGTAAGTGTGTTTCTTTGAAATCATGTAGTAAGCTTAAAAATAATTAGACTATTTTAATGATTGAAATTTTGGAGGTTTATGGGTTTTGATCTTGTAGGACTACATTTTTCAATTTTTTATCTTCAGTAAAAATAAATAGAAATTCTCTAGGTATTCCATCTGAAAAACTAAGTTGCCTATGTGATCACAGGAGTCCACAACCTGGGCTTAAGTACAATATCAAGTTTCAAGAGAATTAGAGTTAAATCCTGAGCACTGATAACATTCCCTTAGTCTAACAGAACATTAAATGTTTTGGAATAACATCAGAACAGTATTTAAGGGTTATAAACTAATCATTAGGGGTATGATAGAATTAGTTTTAGTAAATGTTACTAGGAATTTTTTCATTTTCTTAGTACCTCGTTCATATTGATTACTCTCATGATTTAGTGTCTTCTTAAAATAAAAAGTGAAATGATCATGTTTCATTGAAGAAAGGGGAAAACTGAATTTATTAGGAACATTATTGACCCTATTTTACACAACATGAATTTTTGGATACTGTCATAATTAAATCTAGCTTTTGAGCATTAGATGACAGCAGTGGTGAAACTTGGAGCCAACTAAAATGGTGCAAAGTGTTTTGTACTGTTTTGAGTGATTGTTTTTTGATTTTACAGTCAAGGAAGCTGATAGCTGTTTCCATTTTTTCTGCCCATACACAAGTTATTGCTAGGACAAAGCTAATATGTGGAACAAGGGTTGAGTGTTCTCTGGTAAAAGGAATGTTCATTTCTTTATCTGCCCTTAACAACAATTAGTAGACGTTTAGAAGTTTAGTTTTGGGGTGGTGACTTTAAAAACTTTCTTTTGTCAAATGGATCTGCAGATTATACTAAGACAGTCACAGTTGTCATACAAGGCTCCTCACAGTGTCACTCAGTGGGAAAATCCTGTAGTGTAATGACAATTTAATACAGTGAAAAAGGAATAGCAATTGAAAATTTGGATAACTTCCACATTTTAAAGTTTAAGAAGTATCAAAACAAAGAAGAAAGGATATGATTGCTAAAAATGAATAAGATAATTGTTAGCATTTCCCAGGTAGATAGTTCTTTCCAACAGTACTTACCTCCATACACTTTGTTTTCTTTTTCCCAAGCAATACCCAGTTTTTCATTAGAATTGACTAGTTCCCTTGTCTTAGACATGCAAGTGTTCTGTGCAGACTATTAAAACAGTGCATCAAGCATGATCATCCTTTCCTGGGAGAGTGACTGAGTCCCAGCTCTTCTATCCACTCATCCATCCATTTGTCCAGTCGGCAGAGAAGTTCCTTTCATTACTGTCCAAAGCCAATGTTGAAGCAAGAGAAGGTCAACTTTTGGTTAAGTTTTATTTCTGAAAGACTGGCAAGAAAAATAAGATAAATTTTACTGAGGGATGCTGTGACTTCTTCCTCAATTCATCATGCCCGTAGAGAGACCATTGATGGTAATGTGACCATCTGCTCTTTTATAAACAAGGAATCATCAGTGTGAATTCTGTAGTTTTGCCTTCTGTAACTGGTCAAGAAGTCTTTTTACTGACAGGATTACTTGCAAGATTACTTGCCTTTTACTAGAGAAGAAGCTAAAAAGAGAAGGTTGTCCTGGCAATGCATTTCCTCAGTTATTTCCATTAGGTTTTCACAAGGCACCTCTAGCCTGACCATATGGGGTATATTCCAAAAATTGAATATAGGAAATGTGGCAACTTAGCTTTTATCCTGGAGAGAAGATCACATGATTAGGTCAGTGGTCAGTTACTTCTTATTCCCCAAGGGAACAGGAAGAATTGTGATCCTGATGTTGCTCATACTGACTCTAACCATGTGTGACAGCACAACTTCCAAAAGAAGAGCAGCATTCCACATGCCGGGGGACTTGTTACTGTTTCACCCTAGACTTAACAGCCAAAACACTGGGAGCGCTGTGGCTCCCAAATGGCCCCTTGCCTTACCTCCTCATTAGATTTCTTTGGATCCTGAAAGCTATCCACACTTGCAAATTGCTTTATCAGTCCTGGTGCATAAAAACCTTCCAGGAAGCACTATGAACAACTTTTAGCCTACTTCCCTTAAAAGAGCTTGAATATTCAAGAATCCTTCTCAAGCAACATGGTAGACCATCCACCTTCTCACCAACCAACAATATATCCATATTTTTAGAGCTTAGAACATTAACAGGTAGCTATGAACACACTAACAGAAAAACTGAAATGCCTGTAGTGGCACAGATCAATGCTGCCTTTTCATCAAGAAGTAGCAGACTTTCATTCTCTTCCTGGATATCTCTGCAGCCTTTGACACAGCTACTCATGCCCGTTTTTCAGTAGAAGGAGGTAGGATTGTCCAACTAATAGGCAGAAATTACCTGGTTCCTTCACAGAGAGATGGACTGGGACAGTAGTGAGAAAAAGCATACTGTTATTAGAAGGCCATCCTGCATAAAATTAACAAGAAACAATTTTCTTGTTTATTCTCTTTTCAGGAGATTGTATATGCAATAAGCTGCTCATAGAGTCACTTGTCCACTATGTGTGAATGACAAATATCTCTTCACTCTGTATTAATGCAACATAGCTATAAAGACAGTTCACAGATGAAGGACTGCTGATGCTAAGAACAGTCTGAAACCGGACCATCCATTCCCTCTCATTTGTAGCATGCAAGAGAAGTTTTAAGATGAAATTATTGTCTTGTTTTTAACATTTGAGACAAACATTTGAGTGATATTTTCAAAGCTGGCATAAGCTTTTTCCTATTAATGGGTCTAGATCAGTTAGCAAACACCTAATGTACCCACTTGCAGACAGAATGGGAAAAATGCTCATTTGCCCTGTAAGCCAGGATCACTGTGCATTTTTTTGAACAATGCACTGTGCTGTCCTGTGAAGATGGGCCTGCAACCTGTAATGGTTCATTTAATGAAAGGGATTTGTTTTCTTTGTGTTATTACAATTCATGTAGGAATTATTTTCATGAGGTATAATATATGAACTGTAAACTTTGATGTTAGAAATATAGACTGTTTATGTTTTTAAAGTTGTTAAAAAGATTATTGGTTAAAATGAAGAAGGGTGATCTAAGATACACTTCTGATAGATTTTCTGAAGCCCTTTCCTGATACTTTGGAAATTAGGGAAGCTGTGGATTCTTGGCTGTGGATGTCAGCAGTGGGTGATGTTGCAATATGCAGCACTGGATATTCAGCAACTCTAACTATGTTCAGTACCTTTCTGCTACACTTATATCTAACAGCAAGTGCCATCAGTGGGTGCTGTTTGTTGTTTAGAAAGATATAAGTGCTTCAGATCACAGTTTTGAGTCAAAAAAACTATCAGGAGATTAAGGCTACATATCGAGCAGCTGACAAGAATCAGGAGTACAGACACCTATGAAATGACTGACAATAGTCAGCCTAGAGACTAATGGTGGTAGTTGCTTGTTTAACAAAAATACTAGCAGGAAACTAGCCAGTCTCCCAGCAAGACATCCAAGCCTCTGACAGCATAGGTAAAGACGAAACAAAATTATTGGTCATTATGTCTCAGTTAAATGCTAACTATTCACGTTAATATTAAATTGTCCTTGTTGTTTGGCTATTGCCTACATTAAAGGCAACACCTGCAGATACTAATTAAAATTATTCCCATAAGCTTTTTAACTGAATGTGTATGATTTGTGCTGGGGTAATTATTTTATATGTAGTATCCCTGGCAGCTAGCATTCAAATGGACATGAAAACAAGAACAAACATTGCTTAATTTTCTTTTTGCTAGCTTCCAAAGCAATCTTATGTGACAAATGGACAAAAAATATTGTGTTTAGCACATGAGATAGTATTGCTCTGAGATTACTCCCAACCTGCTCAATAGATTTTTTTTCCCTTTCTTTCCATGTTGCAGAAGAACTTTGTGTTTTCTTGCTACACAGCAAGGTTTATATCATTTTATTATAATTTTATTATAACTGTGTCATTATAATTGTATCATTATTTTAGAGTGACTTCATTTCTGTATGTTTTAAATTTTAATAATTTAAAATAGAGTTCTTAATTGATTAAGTGACTGAGTAGGTTGTTACATTTGGATAGAGATCACCAAATTTTACATATTTAGGTTTGGTGCATGAATGTGACAGCTTCAATAATTATTGTGCCCTGTGAAATTAACCTTCTGAATAAAAGAGAAAATTTAAAAGGTTGATTCATGATAGAGGTTATTGGTGAAGGGAAAATGAAGTAGTGAAAATTAAAGAGATAAGTGGTTTCTGGGTTTTTTTGGAAGCTTTTTCTCTTCTGCAAAATGATGTCTGCTATGTTTTACATGCTTTGTATTGCACTTAAGGGTTTTTTCTTTATTTTGAATTCAAATGTGTTTAGTGTATAAGTATTTAAGTACACATATGTTCATATGTAAGTTTTAAATAACTAAGTTTTAAATGAAGTAAGAGTAAGAGTTCAATATACAAAAAGAAGGGGTGAGGGAAAGAGCAATCATACAGTCAGTTGGGATTTTAATATATGTGATTTGGAAATTATCAGTTTTATTACCCTATTCTAAAATACACTGAAGATAACACATGTAAGTTTCCTTGAAAAAATGAGTTCTGCAAAGGGAATTGAGGAATGATTTTCTGTTGTATTTATATCTAAAAATCTTGGGAATATTGTTTATTCCAGCCCCATCTGAACAAAGTGACTCGTTCCAACTACAGCAAAGTCTTGCTAATAAGAATAGATTTTTTTTTTTTCCTGGCACAGCTACATCAGTTAGAGATATCATATCATCATGCCACAGGCAAACAGAACTATTAAAGCCAAAGTTTGCAATGTGTACCCTACCTTAGGGAAAAAGTGGGCTGTGTAATACTGATTTGGCTGTAAATAGAAAGTATGAAGAACAAAGAAAGAACTAATAGAGATTTTGGAGATTAGACAAAATATATAAATTGTGCAATATAAAGTGTGGAAATGTTTATTTTTAGAAACAACATGCTGATTTTTTGGCAGCTGTTTTTTATCTTGAACAATGAAAAATGTATTGGAGAAATAATTCAATATTTTCCCTCCTTTTTCTCCAGTCTACATTAAATAAATATTTAATGCAATGAATTTGAATATTTGACGTCCTTCTTTTTACTAGTAATAGAAATTGGGATAAGTTGCTTAAACCCCTCTTTCCATGATACACTTACTTTCACAGGAGACTTAGTCTAAATGTCTATAGGAAGGCTTAAATAATTTAGGATTTGTGCTGCACAATGACATTTCCTACTGTTTTTAAGTGCAAAGTATTAGAATATTGCATTTAGCTAAAACTCTGTATGATGGGAAACTCCTACAGTATTTTCCTTTCTGCACACAGAACAGCGGGGATTTTGTAATCATGCAATATAAGTGGTCGTATCTTAAGGCTCAGTTTATATCCTGGAAACTCAGTCTCTACTGCTCAAAGCCAGTATGTAATCTGAGTAGCATATTGCTGTTTGTTAATTTTCAGGAATTTTTTATTCACTTTGACAGAATGATCACAGTGAGTACATGAGACTTTTCGTTACTGCATATGATTTTATCAATCTTTTTATGAGTTTTAATGAATAACTGATAATTACTTTTTTATTTAGGCTGTAATATGTCTTGATATTAGAGTAATTCATTTCCAGGATTTTTTTTTTGATGAAAAGACCATTTATTATATTATTTAGCATCTACACTAAAGGTCCCTAGTGCTCTTTCATTTTAGTTTCTTTTAGAAACTCACACAATTGTGTGAAGTGGCAGCCTCTGAGAGAGATATGAAGAACCCTGACAGTAGAATCTAGGAATGGATGCCAGTGGAACAGACTCTAAGTTCATCCAAGTCTTAAATAGTTTACAACAAGTGCTTATTTCATCTTAAGAAAGTGATACTATACATTTTATCTTTGCTACTCAAGAAATAAATATGAAAACTCTAAAACCACATTTTTACAGGTATTGTAAGTTGCAATTCTTTTGGATTAAGTAAAATTTCTAAAGGCAAATGAAGATAGTGAACTCTGGGCAAAAATAATTAACTAGTTTCTCTTTCATTTAGTCCACATGGTCAACATGTAAATCTAGAAGGGGATGGCTGTTGCCATCCTTGCTTTATATGAAGTTTTCCTTAAGTTTTCCTGTATAAATTGTTATCAGCTCATGCTTTCAGAATGTGACAGAACCATATTGACAGCACCATACCCTGACATGTGATCTGGGCAACTGCTGTAGTTAACTATTTTTATTATTGAAAAGGCCAATACAAGCAGGGCTGGTTAATGGCAGAACTAATTAGTGTGCCTAGGTAGCTGGGGAGATACATTTTCTATGCCTGGACATGTTGTTTTATAACACGGCATGGTACGTATGAATGGATGCCACACTCCATCAAGTGCTTGAGCCTTGCTCTAGTTTGTTCAGTTTGGCTGCTAATGTAATTGACTTGTATTAATTTGCCCACTGTTAACATTACCTGCATTATAATAAATTCTGTTGACAGGCAATTTCAGAAACAAGTGTGTGGATGTTTTCTGAGATGTTTAACTGTTCAACTTAGCCTGCAGATGTTCTTCTCACCCACACTTTGAGAGTTCTGTAGTTTGGTCATCCCTCCATCAACAACACTAAATGGAAAGGTCTGAAACAGGGTTGTTAACGAGTGGGGAGGGAAGTTTTCCATTGCAGACTTGTGGTAGGCCTGTCACTCTCAACACATCATATTGTTTGCATTATGGGGATTTGGGGGGAAAGCATCTTTCTCTTTAAAATAGGATAAAAAAATTTCAGAGAGCTGGAGAACCATTAGTATACCACATGTGAGTGTTGAATGGAAGGTTCTTATGCAGGACTTTCTCAAGAGGTGTTGAACAACTTATCCTATTATATAATGGATAAACTACCACATATCGGGCTTTTGGCTAAAATAATAATTAACATTATCAAATATAGAATCCTTTTCACTGTGAACCAAAGTTTTGTCTGAGAGGAAGACAAGAATTTATGCAATTCAGAAAGTTTTGATTATGGCATTTCCATTCAAATCTATATTGTCTTTAGAGACCCAGTACAACCAGAGTAATTCTGGTTTCATATGAACACCTCTGAGAATAACACTCTGGTTTTTGATACGTGCCTGGAAAGGCTGCCGTAGACAGGCATACAATTGCAGACTTCTAGCTGTCTGTTAAGAAACTTTCAACATAATTACCTGGGTTTGGAAGGAATCTTACAGCTTTCCTACTTATGAAATTTTGTCATAGGGTAACTGACATTCCCACTTAGGTTTAATCTTCCTAAGAAATGTTTATGTAAACATTGACATATCAGTTTGAAATAGGTTAAAAGCATTGTCACAAGGACAGTGTGATAGGTAGTGTGACTGGACCTACTAATAATCAGTGACTTCATCACAAGTACTGCAAGAGTGCCACTGTTTTAACTTGAATGAGCATGCTTCTGACTCATTGAAGTGCCACACAGAAATAACAGTTGCTTCTCATAAAGTCAACCACAAAATGAAAGCATACCCTGAGGTTATTGTTATTGCTGTTTTAAAATTACAGACCCTAGATTTACTTGTTAAGACTTGATATTTGCATTTCCCTGTAATAAAAAGTATGTTTATTTGATGTCTTTTAAATGGCTGTGCTGCTCATTTCCATGAAATTTGGCAATATAAGAATACATTTGTAAAGCAAAATGGGAACTGGAAAACCATCCATTGCAAATGGTATCACAAATACATGATTTCTTTTTTCATTTATTTTATTGCCACTTATTTTGGCACTATTTTTTTTAATTCTGCCCATCCTCATTCCATATACAATTATTTCCATCAAGGCAAGCATATCTTCAACTGCGTGGGTCAGTGAGCAGTTCTTTTTAAAAGGATTTTAATACCTCCTATGAATTAGTAGATGTGAGATTTAGTAGAGGTTATGTGTGTCAAACATCTGTGGAGGCTGACTGAACCTCATTCGCAAAGTGTATTCTTGAGTCTATTGCAGGCAGTACCTGAGCTTCTTCCTATTTTAACAGAGCAGGAAAGATGCTATTTGAAGATGTAGGATTATATAGTTCTAACAGAAAAAGAAGAAAACAACAGAGCATGGAATAGCTCCTCCTTTCTTTTCTGACAGTATGCCAGGTTTCCACAAATATAACACATTCCTGAGCTGCAAATCACTGGAGGTTGGGATAATATACTGTGGAAGGGTCTTGATATACTTGCCCTATTACACTCTTTCATCTGCATCTGATATTGGCTATTGACAGAAACCAAATACTAAGTTATATGTTTCTTTGGTTTGCACAGAATGCCTGTTTTTATTTCTTGATGTACACCTGTGGAAAGACAGCTTCTTAAACCATATATCATGATGATAAAATAGTTAGCAAGAGTCTGACATTTCTGCCTCTCTTTGTACTAAAAACATTAAATAAATGTCTTTGAGGACAAGAAAAAGCCCCCAAAGAAACACAAAACAGAAATTCTTAATCCCATTAAAATGAAGACCAGTAGTTAAGTCAAATTATCTATGACACTTTTAGCCTACATAAACATTAAACTGTCAGATAATAAAACATGCTAAATAGCTCTGTGTAAATGTCCCAGTGTCATTGTTTTAATATCTGCTGAGACGCATTATTTCTAAGAAAGTGATTCTTGAAGAAGAAGTTGACGGAATAGATTTCTTTAATATGCCTAAGAAAAACAACTGACAATTTACCAGGTTATTTCCAGATACATTGCCAAAAGAAAATACATATTATTAACAGGATTATTTTTAACTGTTTTGAGTTGGAAGTCACAGCCAACTTGCAGAATGTAAATTTTACATTAGGACAGAATCACAAAATCACAGAATCACAGAATGGCTGAGGTTGGAAGGGACCTCTGGAGATCATCTAGTCCAACCCCCCTGCTCAAGCAGGGTCACCTAGAGCACGTTGCACA
>NW_020450883.1:1527685-1583556 GCF_003343035.1 Apteryx rowi | reverse complement strand
GGACTGTTTGTGCCTAGCTGTGTTGTCTTTCCAGCAGATATCGGGGTGGTTGAAGTCCCCCATGAGAACCAGGGCCTGTGATTGTGAGGCTACTTCCAGCTGTCTGTAGAAGGCCTCATCGACTTCCTCATCCTGATCAGGTGGCCTGTAGTAAACACCCACCACAATGTCACCCATGCTAGCCTGCCCTTTGATCCTTACCCATAAACTCTCGACTCACTCTTCATCCACCCCTAGGCACAGCTCAATGTTCCTAAATAACCAAGAATTTTAATTTATTGTACACTTAGGGAAAAGGACATCTGTGTTAAGGTCTTAGTAGGTAACTGATAAGGCACTGGATATATGGTTGAGGAAGGAAACCAGCTTTGCCTTGTATAGCCAAATGTGGGCTAGGGTTTCATCAAAGAAAGGCAACAGCACCCTGCGTTGCATGAACAGTGATGCAGCCAAGTAGGTCAGGGACCCAGCTCTCTGTGCATCCAGTTTTGGGCCCCAAAATACAGAAAAGATAATTGATGAACAGGAGCAAGTTCAGTGGAGGGTGACCAACGCGGCTGAGGCAGGAACCTGGCACAGTGCGGAGAGGCTAGCAGCTCACCAGGAGCAGGGGCAGCTGTGGGGTGCTGCGGGCAGGGCCAGGAGGCATTGCCAGGCACAGAGAGGTGCTGCCGGCTCCTTGTTGCACCAGGGACCTCCCAAGGTCCCTGCCAATGTGAGCGATTTTCTGATTCTGGAATGAAGAGAGGAACAGCTTTCGTAGCTGAAACACTTCTCCGAGACTACTCCATAGGCCAGTGTTAGTACTAGTGCTTCTTCCCATTGCTAGACTTACATTAATTAACAGGCAAATCTCAGTACAGAAATGCCATCCCATTTTACAATGGCAACATAGTGAGCATTCCATTTCAGAAACCAGGTATTATATTAATTTAAAATTCTTGAAAGCGAAACTGATTAACAAGAGTCATCGCTGCTGAGTAGACTGGGTTCAGTCCTGAGGACTGAGGACTTCTTCATTACTCTAATAAGTGGTTAAAAAAAAGATTTTGCTACGCATTTGAAAAAGGTGTAAGAAGTGATTTAAAGTTACTATATTAATATTTATGTATAGCATGATTTAGAAACAAATAAGACTGCTTCAAAATCAACTTAATTTCATGAAGGCATTATGATTAAGCATTAAAATATATGTGTCAGTTATCTGTGAAACAAAGCAGTTATAAAGAAATTGGAATACTTTACACAGCATAATAAAGGTACAGAGGACTTCTTTTTTTTTTTCTTTTAATCTGTGAAGTGTCACTTTGAAGGAAATCAGTAGCTGTTATACATCTGATGACATTTTCTGCTTTTGAAAGCCTAGCCTTTAATGGTGGACAATACCAGGCAAAGAAAGGTCAGGATATAACCGTACTCAGTATAAGAAAATCAAGGTAAAAAAGAGAGTATTGAAGACAAAAGTAGAAGAAATATTCAAAGGGTACAAACTTTTTCAGGTGTCTTCTTATCTGTCATAGCATCTCAGGGAATCTGCCTCTGATCTGTCGTGGATCTGTCATAGGTCATTGCATTTTGATGTACAAACAAGACATGAGAAATCAATTATTAGGCTTCTCTACTTTTGCCCATAGTCCTCACTGTGCACATCTTTCTTTAAGGAAAGCTGTGGTTGATCTGTTCAACATTAGCACATATGATCGTTCTGTACCTAGTAGGTGAGTCCGAAGCCAGCTGTAGACTTCATTGTTTGTAGTACCTTCCATGTACCTATTTCATCCTTAGAACTTTAAGTTGAAATTCTTGTTTGTTCTCTGACAAACAAGATTTAGACCTACTAAAATGCTTTCTCCATCTTGTAAAACTGTATTACATTATTCTGAGAGACAAAAGGCTTAGAAATAAAGCACATATGAGAATGTGTGAACAGTTTCTTCTATGTAATGAAAATCCCCTCAGTTATGTCCCAAATATATAGTGTTTCTGAATGATGGCATTTGCATTTTTATATGCAGATTTACATTTATAGTGATTCATTTCTTTAAATGTCATCCAAAGAAGCTTATCAATTGGAGTAACATTTTTTTATTTAAATCATTGTAAGGCAAGTTTACACATATTCTAAGTTAAGGAAATAAGTTAACAAAAAAAGGGGGGGAGAGAGAGAGAGTTTATTCATATTTTTATAGATTTTTTGCCTTATAAATTTCTTCTGTGGAAAGAGGCTGCAAAACAATGGATAAGCACCAGCTGCTAAAAAAATAAATGTCTCTCATTGTTATACTGCATAAGATATTTTCCCAGATCCCATTACTTAGTTTTGCTTAAACTATTATGTGAGATGTGCTTTATGGATCTGATGATAAAATTTGTTCCCAGGAGAGATTACCATCATTAAATGCACATCTATTAGCCTGATAGTCTGTAGCAAAAGTATAACTTTTAAATTAGACATCTGTTTTTATATTTATATAAAAATGTATTTTTAAATGCTCTGGAGAAAAAAAAAGGAAGAAAAAAGATGCTTGGGTAAATTCTACTGGTTTGGAAGAATAGAAGATTAACTGACCAGCTCATCCAAGTTTTTGATTCAGTGTTCAGAGAGTGAACATTGCGTCTTTTGTGCCATCACTGTGCTTTTATTTAGTTTGGAATCATCATTTAACAACAAATAGGTAACACTTTTAAGAGTTTCCACTCCACAACTGACTATTCCTTGTTAGAGCACAAATGTTTCATATGAAAGTAAATATATCAGCATGTTTGGACATTTAACACATTCTTATTGAAACTGTATGATAAGAAGTACATATCATTGCCCAGTAATACAAGCACAATTCTACTTTTTACAGCAGTTATTCTGAAAGTATGGACTAATCCATAATAAAGTACTAATAGAAAACCATATCAAACAGAAGACAAAAGCTTTACTTCAGTATTTTGTAAAATTCTTCCGCCAGTATGTTTGATAAGAATTTCCAAAACCAAAATATAATACTTGTCTTCTTGGGTTTCCCTAAAATGTTAAGTGTGCCAAACAGCAGAGAAAAAGCTTATTACATCTCTTTAAACTATTTCTAGTAACTGTGAATATTCTCTTCATTTATTCAATTCCCACGTGAGAAGCAGAATAATAGATTGGTATCAACAACTGTTTAGAATATAACCACAGTGAAAATCATCTTTGAATTGATAATTTTTAACTAAAACATAAACCATTTGGTCCTTGTTTTGATAAATTTCTCTGAGTATTCCTTGAATGCTGTATTTTCAGAGTAATTTGTGGAAAGTATAAATCTTGGCAAGCTGTTCTAGTTAAAAGCACATCCTTATAGGAACTTGAGATTTGATACTAACATCTTAGTAAATACTTAGATAAAAATTTCTGGAATTATTTAGTGGATAAGCATACCAATGCTATCCTTCCCCAGGGCATGAAAGAGAGATTTTTTTAAAAGCTCACTAAAATATCTTAAGCTATCAGTGGAAATGACTCTCCCTTCTTATATTGGGTAACCCTCCAACTTTGTATTTCATACAAGAGAGTCTTTAATACCAAATAGAGTTAAATCTGGCCATGTGAAAATAATGTGATATTCCAAATTCCCTTTCCTTATGTCTCTGCTGTGCAGAATGCTCTGTATGCCCTAATCTCTTTTAAACTCTGATGATTATCATTTCTGCCTTATTTTTTTTGTCTTTTCTCACACTCAACAATTTTCAAGTAAATGTTTGATTGCAGTTAAGTATTTATCTTTAGAAAGTTGGAGTTTAGCATAGCGCCAGTATGCTTCATAGACAACTGCATAGAAGTTGATAATATTATATATAGAAAGTATCTGTTTACTCTGGAGACTATGTATATTAACCCTGAAGTGTGCTCCATCAACCTGATGGCCTTAATCTTCTCCCATGCTGAATCAATAGACATTTGCAGGAAGTAAATCCCTGGATTTGAACAGAATTGACTTTTCTGCACCATCTCAAGAAGGAGAATTCTCCGTTGGTCACCATACCACTTAAAGAGAAATAAAGAAGAATTAGAGCTAGATGGTAGATGTGTCTCTAACTATAGTTACAGATTAACTGATCATCCTCTAATTTTCTGTGGTAAAATGAATGAAGTATTACTGGACAATACATAGAGCATTCAAACTCTGCATTTTCCTTGTCCTACACAGTAAAATTACAATGCTTTGCTTCCAAGGATCCTCCATGTACTTCAGCAGGAATAAAATGATGGAGGTAGTGCTTAGATGCCACGATAGCACCCAGAAACCCTTTGGATCATCCTGTCTTCTGATTTATTAACAAAGATGGCATTCTGTGACTAGCATCATGCATTTATTATTTAACAGTATTACTATGAGCCTCTGCCAGTCTTTATCTCTTTCTCTGTGTCCTTGCCCAATCTATTCTTGGTATGTGTTCTCAGTATTCTTATTTAAAATAATCATAGAGAAGTCTGCCCAGATTTCTGCCAGGCTTGACTTTGTTCCATCTGTCCCATTCTGCTGTTAAAATGGTGCATTTTTTTAACACTGCATTATTGGGGGGGGCGGGGGGGGAGGGAGGGAGAAGTGTTATTACTGTACCTGGGCCCTATACTTAAGAATTCTCAAATGAAATAAGTATTTGGACATGTCTCCATCAATCCAAACTGCATCCTCTCTGCCTAAGTCAATTGTCTGATCTTGGTATTCTCACAACAGATTCCAAATAGCTCATCTCGTCCAAGAACTGGGAAATGGACATGTGCCATAACTTCAAGGGCTGATTAGCAGGTGCCAAGGCCTTCAATGCTAAGGCCTTCAATGCCAAGGCCTTCCAGGGCCCTTGGAAGTCATCCGAGCCTGATTTTGCTGGAGAATAACCATTCCTCCCGGTAAACTGATTGCTGTTCTGTGGGGATGACAACATGCTTGTAAGGACACTGAACCCCCCATTTCTAAAGATGTATTTCATACTTTCAGAGTGATAATCAAAAGTTTATTTTTCTAGTTTGTTTGCCCTTTTTGTCCTCTTCCCTATCTTCTCCTATACCATCACTGCTGTCACATGAACTGAAAAATAAACCATATTAGCTATGCATTCTCTAACAACTATTAGCCACCTGCCTACGAAGTGCATTTTGTTGCATTTTAGTGGTGCTGGCTGTTGTCTCTTCTTTGCTTTCAGAAGGCAGTATGTTAGGTAAATACAGAGAACTTATGATCTGGGTATTTTTTCTTGTTTGTTTGCCTATCTCAGATCAGCGCAGGGAAAAGTTAACTGTTCTTGAAAGTATTTGAATTGGTTTGTCACAAAGTTTCTAAGTCTACAAGGCCCTTAGAGAATCTTTTTTGCAGTGATTTTTGAAGACAAATGTCATTAGAACTGCTATGGACAGAAAGCATAATTTTGTGACATTTTAAAGCAGGGATACCAAAGTGATCTGGATGACCTAAGGCATGTCTTTCTATTTGTTGTGGTTCCACTAAAATTTTATATTGATTGAAACTTAGGAAAAAAGAGCTAAAATCATAGTTAAAATGATGACTTGGTAATATGAAATTAAAGTACATTCTACCCTCCAGGTCAAGAAAAAGTAGGATAAAAGCTTGTGGTATTCAAGTCTAACCTTAGTGGTTTCAGTGATGCTAGTCTTTTAAAACTCTCTGTACGCAGCCTCAATTTCTGGCATTGATTCAGTGTAGTTTGCTAAATTAATGTGTCAGACTTTCAAATCCCAACTTACAGTAATATTTTGGTACATTTTTTCACATATTCACCAGCATTTAATTTTAGATCTCTGTCTTGTCCTAGATGATTGCTTAAAACTAACATAAGAAAGAAGATTATTCTACTATCTATATATTTTAATGCACCTGTTCTCACTAATTATTTTGAAATGTTTTATGTAGCATGGATCTGCAGGGAGTTACAACATAACTCTGCTCTTGTCTCTTATGAAGAACTGGAAACTTGCTCTGAAGCATCTGTAGAAAAATTATAGAGAAAGAATAGAACGAGATTAGACATCAGTGAAACAGCGGGTTCTGTCTTGTTAGAAGCTGTGCATTTTTTGGATAAGCACTCTAAGCAGACATAGATAGCACTTAAGAACTGACAGTTACTACAGATTGGATTAAAAATGAAAGAAAATTTGAATTTTTAAGGATAGTTCATAGTGACATTGAAGGTACTGAGAAATGAAATGTCTTGTATATGAATGTTTCATGTTTCTTAATCTAGTTGGGAGAACATAGAAGAACCTGCCTCTAGAAATATTGGTGGAGAGATTTCATTTATTAATATTGACTGAATGGTGATCAGAGATCATTTGAAACTGAGCTATGAAAATAGACAAAAATGGTGAATGAAGGCAGAGCATAGAGTTTGGCATTGTTGTATGGGGAAAGCTTACATTTTCAGAATAAAATCAGAAAATGGAGGAGCCAGAATACAGAGTCATCGAAGACTTCAGGATATGACTGAGAGATCTAAGAGAGTTTTTCTTTATTGAATTTTAAATTATGAATCTGAATATTATAGCAGATTTTAACAACTTTCTGGGAAGAATGTAAGCTCCCATAAAGAAACAAAAAAGCATATCTATTGAGAGCACATCTGCTAGAGCTTTTGCACTGATACTTTATTTGTGATTGATTGTCAATACTGAATTAAGAAACTATGAGGCAGATAGGTTATGAAGAAATAATTGCTGGTATCTATTAGCATGAGGAAGAAAGAATCTGAATAGTCATTTGAGGCAAAAAAGGTAATTTTTATGAAAGATTGTTGAACATTAAAATACTATATCATATTGTAAATCAGGAATGAAGGGATTGATTAATTTAGAGCAGATGATAGTTCTATAAGGAATCTTGGCAAAGAATGCGATCAGTTGTAGAAAGCAGATAAATATCAAAAGAACAGAGGTGGCCCTACATTGACACTCTGCTTACAGATTGCAGATGGATTCTGTGCTCAGTGGAATATGCACATTTCCCTTCCTCTGGCTTCAATTAGGATGAGTTCCTCTTTACACAGTACTGTGTGCATGTAAGTCTAGACAGGAAATGCATTGGTTCTAATTAGTGGTAGGTAAGATGTTTTAAGGTAAGGTATCAGAAGAACTGCCAACCGATTAAGATTATTATTATATATATAATATCCTCTGATAACTCCTATTTCTATGAATGAAATATTTATGCTTTCATATACAGTAGGAAAAATGGCCACTAAATTTAGAAATGTCAAGAACAAAAGTGGTTGTATTAACATGGAGAAGGTCATTTGCTTCAAACTGGTATTCAGGTGGATCTAACTTTATTTTAGCATAGGCATTTATGCTGTTTCATATGCATAAATTCACATACTAGCATCTGTATTTCTTCCAGCCAGAGAGATGTAAGCAGCCAGGATTGCCAGTGAGGCACCTTCAAAGAATTATTTTCTTAGAAAAGAAAACAAAAAAGGAGAAATATTTACTCTGTGTTTTGATCTTCAATATTACAAATGTAGTTCAGTTTTAAAATGGCGTGTTATAGACTGTAATTAGTGGAACTTTTCATCCTTAAAGGACTTACCTTATTTCAAGTAACAGCTGTTTCACAACAGCAGTTGCAAAAACTGTCAACAGTTTACAAATTAAATGTTTCATGATTATATTTTGCAAACAACACCTTTCATTACTCTTTGTGAATCTTCCCACCATGAAGCTTTGAGATATGGATGACAAAATAAAACAAACAGAACATAAAATCAAAGGCTACTTTACTGGCTATGTGATGCATTTTAAGATATGATACCATGGTACCATTTTTACATATGGTACCATGCCTCCATCTTCTTATGCAAAAAATGCTGTAGAATTTCTAGAAGCCTAGAAATTTTGCAGTAAATGTCTCAAATACCAAAACTGCTGATAAAGTCTGCTTCTTTCTCATTGTATATATAAGAGCTGCTATGTGGGGCATCAGAAACATCACTGGGTCTTCCTTTTCATGTTTAGAGCATGACTAGACATTTGAACAAAGCAAGTGATGGCATACACACTGATGATGCAGCTGATGATGCATTGTATTTTGTTTCAGCTTTTGCCCTCCTAAATTTTTGACTAGGCTATTGAGAAAACAATCCTACCCCAACCTTCATATTAATCTTGAAATTAATAAATCGACTGGAGAAAGGATCTCATTGTATCTCAAAAAGCCAGAGGTTACCTGGGTGAATAAAGTAACTGCATCAGTTTGAGTCTATTCACAGCCATTCTCCTAGTGCTATATCTTGGTCTTTTGCATATCTTCAACTGTACTGCTGGTCAGTATAGGACATAACCTTTACTTAAATTTCTTCAGCTCCCAGATATAACATTGTTTTGTTAAAAATATTTGCATGACCTTTAATTTAATTGATTTAAAGGAAAATTTTTAGGAACTTGTCTTGACTATTAATGAAAGCATTCTTGCAACTACTGTCTTTGTCCTTCGGCTTTTCTTTTGGGGTTATCCACTCCTCTTTCCACAGGAACTGGAATTCCTGGGGATGATGGGAGATACTGAAGCAGTCCTGTTACTAACAGCTGTCCAGTGGAAAGCAAAAAATTAAGTCTGAATTTCCAAAGGCTGATTAGACCACACTGCTGATCTTTTTTGGCTTTTTCTTACCCTCATGGTAGAGAAAGAATGAAGAGCAAAAAGGGCAAATACATAGTAATACAAAATACATAGTAAATTCACAATGACAGCCAGCTTTCTAATTATTTAAATATAATAATTCAATTTTCAAGATATTGCTGATAGTGAACTTTGCCATTTAATTCAGGACAATAATCCAGAATTATTTATTAGTTATTAGTTCATATGTGCTCTTCCTGATGTCAGTAGTAGTTTTCTAGAATAAGGGTTTCAGAATTTGAGGGTTAGGGTCACAGTGCTGAGATCATAAGTGGCATAGCTGTAAGACTGTTGACTTCTCTGGATTGAATGTCCATAATAAAGTTTAAAACATAAATATTAAGTATCCTGAACACAACATCTGTAGGCTCATCAGAATGTATTCTAGAAGCAAAAGAATTAGAGAAAACGATTAAGGTTCTGTAAGAATGCAGTCATTATTGAATGAAGATATTTCTAACCTTCATATGTTTATTTTTGCTCTTTGAAATATCCTACTCTAGATAGGTACTGAATTGATTTTTCTTGTTGCATCACGCTCTTTCCATTGTAAGCAACTATTTGTACCTATCCAGGTATAGAAGGCTTCAAAACAGATGTGAACAATATAAAATACCTAAATAATGTGAAATTAATTTATACAGGTAAGAGTGGGACAGGGAGTTTTGTAAATTGTACCAAACTCATAGGAATAATGAAATACAACCTTGTGAGGAGGTCCAACACTTTATTTCATTTTCTAAGTTAGGTTTATAACTCTGTAGTCACTATAATTCAATAAAATCCTGGCTATAATCCAGGAAAATCTCTCAGCCTCTCAATCTCTCAATCTCAATCTCTCTCTCTCTTTCTTTTCTCTCATGCAATTGCATTGTTGGTTATGTCTTCGCTTTATGTTCCATAATGTTGTTTAATTGAAAATATACCTTTTTGTACAACAAAGGAGGTTCTGCAGCCCTGTGAATGTGCTGACAAGAGAGGCACAAAAAAGCATCACAGTTGCGTTGACAATAGTATTCAATACTGCCACTTTGAAGGTTTTCTGTTCGCAGGTTATAAACCAAACTGGAAATTTTGAGCCAAGACCACTGGAGTTGTCAACCATGCATTCATCAACAAATAGACTAATAAAATGTCAGTCAACCGTAGATCCATTTTTTCCTACTTTAATGCTAATCTTTAAATGTGGATTTAGTGGAGCAGAAATAAAAGTTTGGGGAGCTTTGTCCTTAAAAACATCATGTTTAATAAACTTGAAAAAATATTTGAGCTGTGCAGGAAACCTAAGCCCGGTATATTACTAGGCTTAGAAATGAAAGCCTTTTATGGAAGTGCTAGAGAAATTGTAATCCTCTATTTTTAATCATAAGTAGACAGTAGAATATTAGTAAGTGTATCTGTATTTTACAGCTAAACTTTTCATCCTCACTCTAAAAAGGACAAAAAAGGGCCAAGAATGAAAGTGAGGATATTCAGAAAAGCTCTATTTATTATTTGTTATTATCTACAAAAAGCCTTTTGACACTGCACAAAGTCAAGTTAGTTAAAAATGTTGACCTCTGCTGTATCCCATAATGCATAAGAAGAGTTCTATTGAAAACAATAAAACCTTTGCTGTTTAGCAATATGTCACAATCAGAAAGCTAATAACTATTCAGTGATGTACCTTTGCAGAGATAGTCTCAAAAGTATAGTATCCGCATACATTACTCTAAACTTCTTTCTCAATCTGTTTCTTTTATATTATTTTTCATAGAATTATCCTAAAAAAAAAAAAAGTTGTGGCCACAGAGTGAGGAATTTCAACATTTCTGAAAATTTATCTAGAAATTTTGAGGAAAAAAAGTTACCGTTATAGGTGCAGGGGAAAGACAGGAGATGAAGGGACATTCTGTGGCATTGCTTAGCTGTGCAAAATCACTTAGTTTGTAGTCCTGGAAGGGACAGAGGTGGTAGTGCTTAGACAAGAATACTACACATAGAAATATCATATATATGACTGAGAGCTGTGTGGCTAAAGCCTGGTCTTCATATGTGCTAGGTCATGGTATGAAACAGAAGTAAACTCTAGATTTAACATCCACCTGAGAACTTTTGGAGACTGGAAGCCACATATTGAATAGCTGCTTCTTGCCTGTTTTTATTCTTGTACAGATACCATTCATGCTAATAAAAAAGCTTCTGTAAGCATATAAAAATAATTTCTTGCTGTCACCGTTGTCCTCCCTGGAAATTCCAGTTTTCTCCATCATTTGTGATATCTTGCAAGCAGCTCTGCTGCTGAGAAGTGAGGTGGTTATTTTTATGTACTTCTATTTTTTCTAAATGAAACTTATCCCTTTAGAAAAGAAGTCTGAATATGGTAGTAAAATGCATGCTGAGAGGTGAAGATAACTTTCATCAGTACCTTTTTGTCTGATATACTCCAGTATGCATCAATTGCCGAACAGGTGTCAAGTTATCTCTAGGTTCAGATGGTGTTATAGCATGCAGAAGCAGAGCTACTTTGCTCACTCTAAAGTGTGTTTTTATAGACTGCAGAAGCAGCTGGAAACTGTAAAGAGCTCTTTTCTTACTTGATTTGAGTTGCTCTTGAGTTACTCCACTGTAGTATAGATTTCTCATAGTTACACATTGGTTTGCTAAGTACAGGGACTTTGCAGAGTTCCTGAGCTGCACTTCAAACCTCTTTCTTGTGAGGGATCAGAATAACTTTGCCTGTTAAGATACAAATTCTCTCTCTGGGCATTTCATCATAATGAGATTCATTCCCAGGTTGCAGTAAAAGAACTATATATTTATAAATATTATTAACCTTACTTACAAGTCAAAGATAACAGAGTGAAGAGACTTAAGTAGGAGAAGCACATAAAATGCATGAATCTCTCATGTTTTTATATTATTAACAGCATTTCTACATTTTTTACAGAGAAAGGAGTGCCAAAGTTAATGAAACATATGGACATTTATTAATGCAAGTCTTACTGTGACCTTTCACTCCCACGCAATCCAGAAGCATGTTTGGGCCTCTGTATATATTTTTTTCAGTGAACTTGCCTTTTCTCACACAAAGGATTATAAAGGATTGTAATATTTGGTAGTTTATTTTAGATACAGGTAGATTCTATTAACCTTTTCCTAGATCTGCTTTTTCTACGTCATCTACAGACTTTTGTCCTTTCAAGAAAAATATCCTACTGTTACGCTGAAGGTTTTATCATGTGCGAAAAGGACACTGTATGACAAGAATTTCTTGTTAGTGTAATTGAAATCATAGCAGTTTAATCAAGAAATTATTATTAGTCCAAAGTTAATTATTACAGAAAAAGAAAGGGAAAAAAAAAAGAATTCTAATATATTGAAGAAGTTTCCATAATAATCAGACAGTCAAATTTGTTTGCACACACTTCCTAGTATCTCACCTTATTCCTGGTATTATGTTTGCTTTTCCACTGCTCCTCTGGGAATCTTGAGGTTGATGGTTTCAGTCTGGCAGTGCAGGGATGATGAAGGAGTGTACAGCAAGTTTTCACCATCCTGAATGAGGAATATGATGTTGATGTTGATATTTCTTTTTCTCACTTTAGGATTCACTTGGAGTCATTTTTATATATTTGCTAACGTGCTTTTTACACCTTGCTCTTTTTTTAGTCTGTTAGTTCACATTACATCTGATTTTACTATACATGGTGCCTTTTATGTAAGTCAGATGCTATTTCTCTTTTCTCTTTATTACCCTAAGCCCAATTTTGTACAGCTCTAGGCCTGAATTTCTTTAACTGAGCATTGGTACACTGTTTATAACCCTGGGGTCTCTGGTGCTGGCAACCCCTCTCCTTACCATCCCCTACCTATGCTTCTGTAAACATGTGCTGTTTCTCCACTTCTCAGGCCTCTTCTACTGTACCAGGCCTGCATTTCTTTGCACTTCATCATTATGTTAGTCATAAATATCTCATTCTATATAGAATAACTGCTTGTTACAACTTTATACGTATAAACTATGCTTGTAACATGCAAAGATAAGAAAAGGAAAGCAAGTTAGTGATAGCCACCTGTCAGAAGAAAAATTTCTGTTATTGCTAAACTAAGTAAAAACAAAGCTTCAGGCAGACTGAGACAAGTTCAGGCAAAGCAAGCCTGACAAACCTCAGTGCTGAGCCCTTGCAAACCCAATTTAAAATCTGTTACTAGCAATGCCATATCTGTATTATTGGCTACAGTCGTATATTACTTTGTTTTTTGTGTCTCTAATTTAATGTATTTATTTTACATGTACTGCTTGAATTTCATTATCAACACTACCAAAAGTGACTTTACGCATCATAGGTGTCACTTTTATTAAATATATATCTAAAATCCCCTATCACAGAATCACACTATATCTTATTATTGATTGCTCTCTGCATAGAAGAGACAACATGTAAGGTACTTGCCAGAGACATCAAGAAGATGAAGTCCCTTTATCAGATACATGTCCCATCAGGCCAAACTAAATGATGAGCTACAAAAATGTATGACTATTGTGGGCAGATCTACGATCTCTTTTTTTCTGTCACTAAAACTATTTCTGAGGAAAGTGGTGCAATAATTTTTATCATTATCAAACAAGGGTAGAAAGTGGATGAATTGCAGGAGAAGAAAACATAGCATACAGAAAATGAAGCAAATACTTTGCACTTCTGTATCGCAGTCGGAGAGAGTTCGGTGGGGTGCGACAGCCCATCGGTCAGCACGGCACAGTGCCCTGATGCCTCCACCGCCTGTGCTGTCACTGTCGGCAGAAGGGATGTCAGCCCTGGCACGCCTGTCGTCCAACCAACCCAGCTCCGCTGGAGCTACGTGTGGTGTGTGCTTGTTAGCTATCTCCCCTCAAGTGCTTTGCAAAAATTCAGGCTTCACATGGAGAGAAGTTCTGTTTGCTCACATTTTTCTTCCCACACTTAATGCCATAATGCTTGCAAGTAGAGTCACTTTCAACAAAATGTTTCACATTTGATTGATCTCTTGCCTATTCAGCTAAGCACTGGCATATATATGAGACATTTATTGTATCCTTTGCAGAATAGGAATGGGGTTACTCATATGTTTCAAGGAAAAAATACATGTATGTGTATTGATATCAGCATGTTAAGCCAAAGATGTTCAAGCCTTGTTGTTGCATCTCCTACCAGATTTTAAAATGAGTTTCTTTGAAATATGTCTTATCTCCAAAAATTTTATTAAAAAGGGCTTTTCTACTGGCCTTGAGTTTTAATCGTTTTCATTTTAACATTATTTTTAATCAAATTGATGAGGCATAACTGAATGTAATATACTGTGTTGCTAGCTTACTTGCTTGTTTTTTAAATGGTGGTAATCCAGCCCATGTTTTTTGCTAAAATATTATTAGTTTTATGAATCATTTAAAATATAGCATATAATGGCTTTTCTTTTGTTGCCTTTGCTAATGGCCATCAGTAAAAAACAAACTTCCATCATGTATTTCCAACATTTCTTTCTCAGAAGTTATTTCATCTTCCAAGATATACATAGGCCTTGGATCAACTTGAAATAACCTTAAATTAAACCTAATCTGTATTTTTTATAGGCATCTTTCATATATACATATAAAATAAAATATTATTTATTAATGAGACGAAGGCAATATTCACTGTTGGCCTTTGCACAACTCATATTTTATGAAAGTACAAACTACAGAAGTAGTGTGTAGATGTGATTGCTTACATACCAGCATATTTATTTCACATAGTTCAAGTTACAAAGCTGCAAAATATAGCTCTTGTTTAAACTGCAAGAAAATCTACACTATCAGGGTGTGACAGTCAGGCAGAATGTGCTTCTAAATTTATGTTATTTGAAACATGATCTGAATGCTGAGATGTCTGATGATGACCTGCAACAAAATGAAAACTATGTCACAAACTATGTCACAAATGCTGATTGAATATATAACCCCTTTTCAGCATCTCTCACTTTTGTGACAAAATTTGCTGAATTTAAATCTTATAATTCATGTTAGTCTTGTTAAATTGTAAGCTGAATTATTATATAACTATACCGGGAATAAGTTATTCAAGTCAATGGCTTTCTCAAAAATTATCCTTTATTGCAAAAATCTTATTTGTGTTAGAATTAGTATGGTAAATCAGGAGCAAGTCCTTAAAGTTAACAGAAGTACACCAGTTACGACAAATTCTGAGACCAGTAGCCAAGTGTGTTGTTATTTTTATGATAGACATAGTGTAAGAGGGCAATAAATAGGATGATCCAAGCATGGAAAGGATTCTGTACTCTTTTACCAGGCTGTAATTTTGGAGTGACTTTTTCAAAGGCAGTGTAATTTTTGTAGGCTTACACACTTGTAACTAATGACAGATTCTGTCACTGTATATACCTTGTTATAGTGTATATAAAAGCTATGAACACAGTTCCTCTGAATAAAATGCTATAAACTGTGAACTGCTCTACCATAGACCAAAACTTGTTCTGCTCCCTTCTTTATCATACCATCCGTCTTGGCCATATCTTCGCAGTGCCTTCTTCCCAAGATGATATTTAAGATTGAAATGAATTTGTCATCAAATGTATCAGTAAGAAATGTTAAAGACCATAGGAGAAGTAGAACAACTTCAGTAAATTTTCTCAGCATTTCGTTTACATTTTGCTAGGAGACAGTTATTCATCATTGAATACTGTAAGATACTAGTTTAATAGCAGTTAATAATCAGCAGTAGATGCCTAAAAATGTTTCATGCAACTCTCCGTATATGTGAAAGAGAATGTCTTACTAGAGAGAATTTATCCAAGGAATAGTTCACTTGGAGTAGCCTTGCTGAATTGCCTGGAATTTACTTACTCTATTCAGAACAGCATTAAAGTTCCCCAAGTGATGCAGTTTCATGTCCACTTCAGAACTGTTTTCATTTATTTATTCATATATGACTCCTGTGCTTATAAATTAAAATGCCAGGTTCTTTGTACTTTAAAATGTTTTAGAGCTTGATTTCTCCTGTAAGAGATATTCAGAATTGACTATCTGAATTCAGACAATCAGTTTGTGAAAATAATGAGTTTTTCCTGAAAATGATCACTTTTAAAAATAAATAAAGGTGGTGGGTGGACTGTTTTTATTTATTATTTTAGTATTTTGTATGTATTATGTTACATTGAAATCACATTTCTGAATTTTCCCTTGCAACTTTGAAACCTAGAAACCTAGTTTTTCTTATATGAAAATTGAACTTCACATGTAATCACAGAACTCTGAAAGCTTGGGCCTCTGGCAGCACCTGTGAAAGGGGAGACTAATGCCAGTGTTACCACCCTTTTGCTCCTATACTTTGGCAGTTGTACAAAACATTAAGAAAGTAATGTCTGTTTTCTAGTTGAATGTCTGTCCACCCTCTCCTTCAGTGATTTTATGCGTGTGAGTTTTAAGGGTTATTTTCTCTATATTTTTGGTGTATTTTATTATGTTTTCCTACATGAAGAAAACAGTATCGTCTTAGTGGAAACGAGCTGAGAAATTTATGGGATTTATATTTGGGTCTCATTTATGCCAGTATTGCTATACTAACTTCAGTGACAGATTGGGGGTGTAATGAAGAGTTGAGTTGGGTTTTTTTTATTTTTATTATTGATAGGATTTGTACAATGATAGGATTGATAGAATTGATAGAATTTATACTTTTTTTTCATAGTTCTGGAAAGCCACATGAAGAATTGACCTTGTTTTCTGTAGTAGGACCACATTTGACTACCTGTTTACATTTACTTTGGGAAACCAGTTTCAGGAGTAAATGTCAATCATTTGTAGCTCCCTCTGAAGATAATACTCTGAATTTCAACAGCTCAGATCACATACAATAGTAAGAATAAATCCACACTAATAAAATCAGTAAGGAATGGGTATGAGGTGATGAGCTGTCAGGAGCTGGTACCTTAGTCTGACATTGTAGTGCACAGAAGAAAGATGGTTGCTGTGGAGTAATGGATTAATAATGTTTATTATCCCTGTTGCTTATTTTGAGGAATTGACCTCTTGCAAGGCAGCTGACACAGGAGACTCCTCAGTAACTGTGCAGTTGTTCTTTATGGCATACCAATGCATAGTTATTTCTGTCAATTTGTTGCACACCCACTACAGAGAGCTCCTCTAAGGCCTTTGGAAGAAATTTTAACAAATTGATGCTAGTCAGAATGGTTTAGCTTTTGTCCTGTTATTTCTCTATCACTCTGTCTTGCCTACTTGGAGAAAAGATAATCTTAGGTATTTAAAAATTAGAGTGTATGGGTTTTGAAAGTAGAAATCAATCTTTATATAAATGGATCTGCCTGCCTGAAAGGGTCTCATATATTCAGAATCAATTATAGTAGCCCTTTGATGAACTACCCATAGGCCACCAGTGTCCTATACCTCAAGGGGAAACGTCTTATCTCCAGTGTGTGGGGCAAGTGTGTAATATAAACATATGGTATTGAAATGTCATTTTGTTTGAGTCAAGGTCAGAGATCTGTCAGTGTTGTTTGCAACCTGAAGCAAAAGGTAGTTTAAGATGGTTCATGAATAATATAAAATACGTTAGAAATATTGTGAGCTCATTTGATCTCTTAGTGTTATTTTAATTGTGGTTGATCGGTTCAGACAAAGGACTTAAAAGTCAGAGTTGGATGGCATGCTATAATTAGTGTACAAATTTATTTATTTGTATATACTCATACCTTGGTGAATAAGACACTTTTGCCCTGTATACACAATATTTCCTCTTCTAACTTGTCCTTCATTTACATCTAGTTCAGCAGAGAACTGTTGAAGTGAAACTGGTGCAGAAATATCTGTGGAAGTAATTGGCTGTAATAGCTGTTGGGGAGGGATCAAAGCCTGGAGTGGAAAAGATACTCTTTTTGGTAAAAGAGAAAAAGGGAAGAGAAAAGAACCTAATGAAAATCTTGCCATGAGCCCTTATAGTAATAGAGTAATTTCTGTACAAAGCTGGTAAATTACAATTCCCCTCAAAGGACGCTGCCTATTCTTATGGGGAAAAAAAAAGATAATAGAGTATAATATTCATTAATATTTTTTTTAAGTTGCAGGAATTATACAGTTTTTATTAATGACATTCTCTCGTGAAATTAGGATGTATTGACTTGCTTTGGGTGCATATTAATTCTGTCATGCTAAATTACAGTTTTAGGAAGCATTTTGAACATACTTCATCATGGGTTGTTCCCAGCAGAAAGAGTCAGAGTCCTCTGCTGTTGCCTGTCTTTCCTGCCCGCACGGAAGAGGGGAGCTCACATAATTTCTAAGTTCTTGTGTGGGGCACTCCAGTTGCTTATATATCTTTGAAATGGTTCAAATGCGCTATGGCTCCTCTATACCCTGGTCACAAGGGCTGCGTGTTCCTCTGGTGTACATGAATTGGCACATCAAGGAGAAAATACTGATACAGGCGTAGGTTTACTGGTGTTTTTGCTCCGAGTGAATTAGCGAGGCTGAGTGAGGGTCAGCGCAACACCACCTTGGCACTTACTGTGACATGACACAGATCACAGTTTGACATGCTATCCCTATTACATTTGGGACAAGGAAAGAAGGGGAATTTGTAGAGGAGAAAGAAAACAATCAAGGGCTAAACTATGTCCCACTAAAGCCAGTGGAAGGCTAGGTATTTATTTATCTCAGTGCACTCTTCATTGACAGGAGGTAAGAAGAGCATTTCTCCAGTGAGGAAATCTTTATTACAGCAGGCCAGATGGAAACACAGGCAATGACCAGACTCTGTAGGACTTAAAAATTTGCTTTAAAATGCTTAAAATTGTGAATGCAGGACTCTTCATTGCTTTCCATGGGATTTGGAGAAAGCTGTTTGTTCTGAGAAAGCTAAATGTAGCCTAACATGTTGCCCTATAGCTCTCGTTTTTGTTAAAAAAGGTCATCATTATGCAAGGGAGGGTGCAGTGTCATACTGTAACAGAGTGAAGAACAGCTTGGCACTTTTCTTGAAGTATATATTACAAAAATTTCATCCTTCAAGATTAAAGAATTATAAAGATTAAAATTATTTAGAGAAATATAAATACCAATATCAACTACTATAATGTTTTGTTTTTCTTGCTCAGGATTTAATCATTATAACAGACAATTACCATTACATGCTCAGCATGAATAAAATGTGGCAAAATAATAGGCCTGTAACATAAAGAAAACACAACTGATTACAGGCTAGAAACTAATCCCAATCCAATTAATTTACATGATTTATACTCCTTCTGGACATATTTTATTTAAAAAACAGTGACACAGAATACTTAGATTTACTGTGAGACCAATTTATATTGAAAAGAAACATGAGTGTATGATTCTGTTTTGGCCTTCAGTTTTTTCATTTTTAAGAAATTAAGGAATATTCCAGAATTTTAGGAGTAGCATCCAGGTATATCAGCAATGTCAACAGCAAGCGGTGTTTTTCCTTCTGTCATGCAGTTTAGCTTACCAAGCAGGCAAAGCACAGACCCAAAACTGATAAAAGTTTTTGGCATGTAAATACATTTTGTCATAAAAATCGGAAAAAAAAGTCAAGAATAGATGTTTGAATCTGGCAAACTTAAGCATGCGTTTGGGCAGAACAAAGCCATATCCACCTAGACACAGTAATGGCATTCAGATATCCACTATACCAATAGGTATAAAGATGTGTCATTTGTGCACTGGAGGCAGACAGTCAAATATAAAAGTGATTAGGCTATTGTGAAGCATTTATGACCTCATGATATGCATGTAAATATTCTAAAATATTTGAACAGGTACCAGTATAGTGGGAATGCAGCCTGCGTATCTCATCATGTGATCATTCTGGACTTAAAGTATTCTTGTTAATTTTTGCTCCTTCTGTTTATAATTTTGACACTTTTCAAGTATGTCAGCTGAAATTGTTCATGCCCATTGTTCTGTTTATCTCAGATCTTGGCTTTGGGAAAAGTTTGGGTTTTGGTTTTTGGTTTTTGGTTTTTTAGTAAAGAATACTACCTTAGCCTAGTTTTCCTCTTTTTTTTAAAATTTTCTTTATGTGCATATTGTATGTGTTCTTTTGGAAAGTGAATAGCAAATGAGGCATACAGTTGTTTATACTTAACAGTATTCTGTAGTGATGGATCCAGTAAGCAAATACACAACTTATAAAGTGGGATTTGTACTTTTAGTGAAGGATCACAATCATTTTCTACATCTTCACCAACATATGTTTAATGGAGTAATTTTACTTCCAGTGTTACAAAATCTGTGTTTTGTGATTGAACTGGCTTGACTGAACTGTTTATTACATTTTGAAAGGACTGCAAGTCAGCTAAACTGTGATTCAAGTTACTTAAAGAGTAGTTGGGATGACATGTAGAGATGTGCAGCAGTAAATGCAAATTTCTGTAATGTATGACATTATATATGATAGCCCTGAAAAAAAGTCTCTAAAGTTACTGCATTTTAATGTTCTGCCTATGTTAAAATGGGCTTTCCTTTTTGCACTTACCTCTGAGTGGTTGTAGTTAATCTACATTTCTTAACACCTTTGATGATCATGTTTGAACTTCCTCAGTAGAAAACTTACTTTACTGTTTAATTGCCCTTGCTAGCTAATAATTTTTAGAGCTCACATGATTTTTTTTTTTAGACCAATATTTTCTTCTTGGTCTTTTCTCTTATTAAAACCTTTGAGATATTTAAATAGTTTTATTCTGTCCCAACTGAATTGCCCATTTCCCAAGTGTTTTCATAGACCGGTCACCAGTCTTATTATTTTCACAGCTTTTTTTATACTTTCCTCAATTCACAATGTTTTATCCTGAGATATCCAAAATTCTAGCAGCATTCTGAACACACTTTCTTTTATTTTTCATTATCAGGGAATTAAAAGTTTGGCACTACGACTTCAACATAGTGGCTTATATATGAACAGAAATCTGTTACAGAAATTACAGCAGTTTTCTGAGCCATCCCCCTATCCCTGTCTTTGCAACAGAAACTAAATTGCTTTTAGCTGAATACCAGTGACAACAGAACTACTGATGCAGGCAACAAGAAAAGAGCAGTTTGTTCCAATTCAACTTCTTTCAAAATGTATCTGTTATGTAATCTGGTGCTCAGTGCTGAATTTTTACCTTGTTCTTTGTACAAGAAACTCTTGCTCAAGAGAGGAAAAAAATGATGATGTGCTTGGTAATGATTGTTTTCCTGTAATTATGCTCAGCTCCTCTTGTTTTAAATTGTAAGAAAAGCGTGTGTTCAGCTACAACCACAGGACAGTATCTCTAATGTCATGTCTAGGGTATGTCATGACTAGTTTATTTCTTCAACAACTAAATTATTTTTTGAAGAACCTCTATCATATGTTTCTGGACTCAACAACTTCTCACAGTCTTCATTCAAATGAATTGCATACTCTTTGCAGAATTCTCTTCATACAGGGCAATTTTCCTGACATAGGGAAAGTCTTTGTTAGAAGCATTTGACAGGGTAAAGAATTTGTTAGGAAACCACGTGTTTGATATTCTAACATAATTTTATTTTCATCATTCCTTTTTTCCACTCCTAAGTTCTTCTGGTTGAAATAAAAATGAGTTTTACTTTGTGCTTCAAAAAAAAATAAAAATAAAAATCTTATCTTATGGTATTACTTCTTAATTGTTAAAGTATATTATTATAGTAAGTGAAAAGTAACATATTTATAGTCATCATTCTGTTCTTTAATTCATTAAATTTCATGTATGATTTCTTTAAAAAGCCTCTGCAGTTTACTAGTTATCTTGACAGAGAACTTGTGAGAAAATGAACAGGAAAGTCTTAGAAGTAAAGTTCGCTAATGACAAATAAACGTAGCTTGTACAACTTTAGTCATAAACACCAAATGGGTTTATGGCTTAAGGTAAAGATTGATAAATGGAATATGCTAAGTAAAATCCTGAATAGGAACACTTGCCCAATATCTGTAGGCTATCTTTGAAACAGAAAAGTTAAAGCTTCGTACTTTTATGCATTAGCCTGTGGAAACAATTTCACTTCTGAAATGCTTCAAGAGCGTTTGAGTATAATGGGCTTTGTACTGCCTGCCTTGGCTGTACCCTGTAGAGAGCACTCAGCCCATTCAGCTTGAACTCCATTTTATCTAGCTCTTATCCATTAATTTTCTCCTGACCTTGGGCATAAAATATATGCACTTTTTATGCTGTGTGCTTTGTGCGGACAAAGAGGAATAGCATTACCCATCGATCACCATTATGAATGATACAGCTTAAAACAAACACAGGTCAGAGATAGATATTTTAAGAGCAGATTGGTATTGATTCCATCACAACACTGAGTTAAAAGGAAAAAAAATCAGAGTATAAATGATGAAAAGATATTTGAAAAATAACTATAGCTATGAAATAAACTTAAGAGCTTTGCTTAAGGGTTATTATTGGTAAAAAAAACCCCAAAATTGGTATTATTATTAATAAAATCTACCTCTGCAAAGTATATTTATTATCGTATCTTATTTTCTACAGCATATTATAGCTATAAGGCCTGTTTGTTTTACTGCTGTATCCCTTCCTGTTGAAAGCATTTTTTTGTTAAAAGAATCATGCTCTGATTAGATCCCTTAATCTTTATTTAGCTCTAGTGCTAAAATATTTAAACAATAGTTTAAGCTGTAGGCACTTTTTATTTGTTTTTGTAACTCTGGTGCAGAAAGCTGCTTTTCAGTACAGCAAAATTGTATGTTGTATTGGGTTACATGACACTGATACCAGTGGTAGAGATTTTAATAAGCTTACCTGAATGCCATATGCTTCTCTGTGTTAATGTCCATATAGACAACTATATCCTCCTTTTCTTTTTTTTTACTCTTCATCTTTTTTTTTTTAATTATTTGGATTAACTTTATAACGGAATCATATCCATCCTGTTTAGTGACATTTATAGGAGATTTTCCATTGAGAGATTATTGATATAAAGAATACTGTTGGCATGGAACAATTGCTTTACACTGACCGTGAGTAAGTATAGTCTGGAAAAATAAAATTTCTGACATTCAGTGGAAGGACGTTCTGGAACAGTCTGTTCAGGAGCAAAGGCAAACATCCTAACCTGTTTTGAGGTAGAGTTTGAACAATTTATGATAAGAATGTCATGATCTGTTTACTTGCTAAAGTAAGAAAGTGGAACTGATAATCCAGGAGAGAGGTTCCCTCCCAGTCTTCCTTTGTCAGAAGTCAAAGTGGTGTCTGTTCAAATTGCTAAGAAGTATTCCCATGTAAAACTCTGAGAGGATGGCTGAACTGAGAGGTCCTTTAGCATTGTCATCCTCTGTTCACAGAATTTTCCCTAAAATATAGAAACACTGCTTATTTCCATTTCTGACTTGGTGCTTCCTATTCCTGTCAAGAAGGTAGAGAGGCAGAAAGGATCAACCAGCACCAAGGTTCCTGGGTGAGAATAAAAGGCTTCTGCTTACCTGTCGATCGGCTGGCTGTAGTGACGGGCAGTTCCTGTACGGTCCTGCTGCTGGAGGCCACCTTCCCTGTACTTATGCTGCCTACAGAACTTGCATCTACAGAACTCAGCTTAAACTCATTTCTTGATGATACTGTAGCTGGTATAATTTACCCTACCTCTGTCTGTTTCATTGCCAGTTTTTATACTGGTTGAGGGCCTGTCCCCTTGAGTTTCCTTACTACCGTGTTCCCTCCTGCAGGAAAAGGTATAATCATAATTTGGAAATAAGCAGAAAAAGGTAAAGTTTACATTTCATTTTTCTGTAGGTTTCCGGCACATTACTGCAGCTTGAAAAATTGTGTGCATCTTTCATTAGTTTCTTTACAACTATTCACATATGATCTAGGGAATGGTTAAAATCTGTGCTGAAACCTGCATGAATGTTTATAACAGATTGTACTGTTTCAGTGGGGAGGTCAGTGACTATTTCCTTCTGTCAATTTGTATGTAAAAACAAACAAACTGTAAGATATTTACTAAGTCAAAGATAACACCATTTACTGCAGATGAATACAACATGATTTTTTTCTTCAAACTTTTTTGGGCAGTGCTAAACTATTTTATCACTTGCAAAGCTGTGTTTAAAAAGTGTCTGATACTGTTTTCCAGTGTTACTGGAATAGCTCTGAAAGAAACATGCTTAACAATTCTTTATAGAAAGTCCATGAGGTTGTGTTTTTTTAATGCAATGGGAATTTAAAAAGTACATGTATATAAATGTTTTGGTATGGCATATATGATAAACACCAGGGAATTCAGTGATAAATCTGAGCAGCCGGTCTTCTCATTTGTTTTCTTTCTAAAGCATTCCATACTACTCTTTTTGGTTACTTCAATTAAGCAGCTGTGAATGACAATGAAATATTATACATCAGGTTTGGTTCTTTGAGTTGTCTTTTGATAATGCACTACTGTTACTAAGTACTTACAATCTTTTACATGTTTGTAGCAATATGTAGTCATTGATTACTTATTCTTTATGGTAACTTTATAAAATAGAGTGAGGAAGTATACACATTTTCAGATGGAGAAACTGAGAAAAAGAGGCAGTGTGCTTTCTCTAAAATTGTACAGTGAAACAGTTGCAGATTCAGAGACTCAGTCCTCCTGAGTCCATAGATTTTAAAGCCATGAGGGACTGTTAAGACTGTTTAGTCTGGCCTCCTGTATTATATAGGTCATAGGATTTCCCTGAATTAGTTCCTACTTCATTATCTAAAGCTGTTGCTGAAAAGTTATCAGCTTGCTTTAGGATTTTCTGTCTTATATGCCTTGGGACTTACATTCCATGGGACTATTCAGACTTGTCAACAAAGACTTGATCATGCATTTGTTGTTCAAGCAAATCCTGTGCAGACTTCAGCAAAAACTTTGCTTCTGCAGGGGTATATGTCCAGCTCTCTGACATATACGCAGAGACAAGTTTCATATCTAGTACTCTGTCATGGAAATATTGATGGAATCTGTCTGAACTGGTGGTGGGAGAGAAAAATGCACTTCCCTAGATTGCTCAATAACTATTTCAGCTCTTTTATATCTGCAATCACCTTCCCTTCCAGAGAAAATGGCTGGTAGCTTAGTTTAGCTGCTAACCTACTATCAACAACTTATGCTCCACTTACGCTATCAATCCTTTTCTCCCTCAGAGATCTGGTTCTTGCAATTCAAGTCAACTCTGTGAAAGAGCACAGATCAACAAGATACAAAGGCAACCTTCACAGGTTCATGCACACTTTTTCCATGTGCAGCTGAAAAGACATCTTTCCACTGTAGTTAGCACCTTTATGATGAAGAGAATTAGGAGAGTAAGATGATTAAGAGGATTAGGAGAGTAAGTTTCTGAGTGATGACTGGTCATAGATATGCTTTATTTTATATACAGAGAAATATGCATAGGACAAAGCTGGAAAGTTTTATGCAAGATCTCTTGGTTATGTAACAAGCTTTAAAATATTTTGTTTTATCTTGCAGCTTTTAGTCAATGATAGTTTTGTCTACCCCATTGCCTTGTTTCAGGAAAAAAAAATAAAAATTAAAATTAAATAAAAACAACTTTTCCCCTGCCTTCTCCGAACTTTTTAAATCATTTCCTGGCATCTATACACTAAAAGGATTGGAATTCTACAGGGTATTCTAATCATAGTCAGCTTCTTTTGGGGCAAGTCACTGAAACATTTGGAATTGTGCCAGTCACATTTTAGATTTAGATGTGACTATATCATAATGGAAAAATAAAAAAGGAAAAACATATCAAAAATTGAAAACTTGTCCTTAAATTTTAAATGGCAAACAAATATTTTTATTGTATTTTCATCTAATGTACAAAGCAGTGAGGCATTCCACCTATTTTGTAGATAATTTCAGGCTGTTTAAATCCTCAGTGGCTAGTATTCAAACTGTTTTTCTAACCTCCTACTGAAGGCAAATTTGACTGTTTTGTGTACATAGTAGTGATGTAGAAACATACAGTTCACACAAAGATTTCATTAAGTGTATATCTGATATTCATTTTCTGTTCTATTTTCCAAAAATGATAGGCAAATTCTTCCTCAGAATTTAAATAAAAGATATAAGTAACCCCCTATGTCAGCAACATCATTTTCCCCTCTCTTTATGAAGGAAAAAAGGGTCTGCCATTTTTGAAAGCACAAATGTAAAACCAGCTTGAGGGTTAAAATATGATAATGAGAAGGATACCCAGCTAATATTTGCACATCAATCACCTTTATTTCAATAAATTCAGCTAATTTGTTGATGGTAGGTGTGGCTTGGTAGGGAAGAAGTGAAGACAGAAATATTTGAGATGAGCAGCATTTATCTGTATATCACTATGAATGTTCACAATGCATGAGCATTCTTTGTACTTCTAACTGAGCCTAAGTTCTGATTTGGGCAGCTCATTGGTAGCTGGATGTTAAAGGGTGCATCTACATAGATACATACAGAAATTAATGCAAAATCTCAAGTATTCCCTCACACTCACAAAACCTTGGACTGCCTAAGGGAAGACCATACAGATACACTTAGTCACTAATTAGCGTGAATGCATTTAGTCTGTCTGAGCGAGATTAATGCAGGGGCTAATGTGTTGAATCCTTTTGCCTTCTTAACCAAGTAATAACATTCTTATTTCATTATTTAATACTTTTCTTTATGAACAATAGTTCATAAAATCAAATAAACCAAAATAAAAGACCAAAAACAAATATAAACCAAATAAAATCTCTTATTTCTGTTGTTCTGTGGGAAACATTAATTAAGCAACTGGAATTGGGCTGTTACATAAATATGATCAAGAAAGGTTTCCAGGAAATCACAGCTACAAATATTTGACTGCTTCTGTACATTTAGTGCATCTAGTCTACTTACTTCATCTCAGGTACAGAAATCTGGAAAGATTATTTTTTCCATCACATGCAGACTTCTTAGCTGGAAGAAAGGAGGAAAAGAAGAGACAAAGAAAAGAAGGATGGAAGGAAAGAAGGAAGGCCTTAGACCATGTTGTCTTTCCTACTGTTTAGCTTCTATTGCTGCCTTGTAAGGGAGTGTGCTTTGAATGCTCTTAAGAATGTTCAAAATCCATACAAAATAAATGCAGGCCTCCTGACTGAACCTTTTTTCATATATTCATTACCTTTCGCTGATTGCTGGTATTTTGAAAATGAAATAGGAGGCCAGGTAATATATTAGTAAGGTACCATCTCACAGTTCTGTTACAATGTAAGAAATTTTGCAATCTAAAAAATCAAAATACCAACTTCACTGACTTCAAATTGAAGTAAATTCCTTACAGCATGTAGACAGCACTTGGCATAAAATGGCAGTGGGTAACAATTCAGTTTTAAAATCAGTTCACTTGTTCTAATTAGTCTCAAGCTGGTGGGAGGCTATAGCTATTGAACTGGATGGCCAGTAATCTGTGCAAAATTGATTTAGCAATCACATTCCAATTTCTAATTGACAGGTGTCCACTTAACAGAAGCTGCTATCATAACGGCACTATTTAAGATCCAGTTCTTGTTAGCTGTCTCTCTGAAGAGACCCATGATCAAATACACATCATGTCTGAACTGCCATCTCATCTACTGAACTGGTTCCTCCAGGTCAACACTGAAGACCTATTAATAAGATAGTGTAATGAAGCTCTCAGAGCTTTACCTGCTGTGTAGAACCAGAAATTATATTAATGTCATTACTTTGAAACTGTATGGCATCTTCAGCCAGTGACCTAAAAGGGCTTTCCAGTAATTTTAAAGCCTTTCCAATACTATGCTGAGATAAAGAGTTTTATCTATGTTTTAAAAATGAAGAAACTAAGACGAAGAGAGTTTGTCCTGTGCTGAACAAGTCCATGGCAAGGCTGAAAATAGAAGTAAGATCTTCTAAAAATGAGAAGCCCCTTCTCACTGTTCCATTATGGAATATTAACCTTTCAATTCCCAGACTGCTAATCTCCCACTTCATCACATTATCATTTTTTTTAATTAAAAATAATGGAGAATTTCACTAAATCTTAGGCAAATAGCTCCACTCATTCTTAATTACGGGTTTATTCCACTGTTGCCTTACCTGCACCCAAAAAGATGACATTCTCAAAAGATGTGAAAAAATTAGGTTATTTTCTATGTCATATAAATATCACAATCTGATTCTAAATATACTTTTTAATATAGAATACATCCTATGTACAAAAGGGAAATACAATTACAGTTATATAGAAGTGATTAAATACACATGCAGTAAACTGTTGGAATAGGACAGCTAACCTCTGGTGGATTTAGTCCATGGTAGTCAACAACTGTTTATTAGGGAAAAGTCTGGATTAATTTCCAGAAACTTCACTGTACTTGAGACAAAAACAGTAAACAAAACAGCCATTGCATGGGAGGCATAGAACCTGAAAGACTTTATGTTAAAGAATGAGTGGTGTTTTGGCTAAAGTCATTCCATGCTATACAGAAAATCAGGTGAATTATTTCAAAATTCATTTCATAAAAGTTCCTAAAGCCCCAGGTCTTCCAAAGAACTTAATGTGATTTTGTTTGTGCGTGGCTAAAGACATTTTCAGGGGGTCTTGGTTGGGTTTCCCCTGTGTTAATCATCACCCTGGGGCGATAACAGACATAGGCGGCTCTCAGTAGATTATTACCCACAGGGTTGCAATTATCTGTGGCAGCCACACCTCACGGTGTTGCAGTTTAACACAGGCTTCGCAAGCTTGTAGTGCAGTTTGGAGGGAAGGATCGAGCAATTCAGTAGGAGCTGATGCTGAACAATGTAAGCTTTCTGCAAAAGAAGTATTTTCATTTTAGATACATACTTCAAAACAACCCTGTCTCATGTTTGCCACTGACATTTCTGATACAAATCCTTTTCAGTCTTGCATATGTTTTGTTTTCAGTACTGGTTATTTTTGAGTCTGAAATGCTTGGATTATTGGAAGTGGATGACAGGTGTAGTAAGGGCAACAGACTGTCTGCTGTGGAATAACTAAGGTGAAAGTAATTATTTACTTTCAGAAGGGTCCATGCAAGACCATAAATATATGAACAGAAAGATTTTTCCCATGCTGAGAACAGAGCTCTTTCAAAGTCAGGGCTTAGAGTTTTTTTCTTTTTTTTTTTTTTAGCCTTGCTACTAACCCACTACGTGATTATTGACCAACCATATAACTGCATTGTATCAACATTTAAATTTCTGCAGAAGAGAGATAATGTAAAGAGATTTATTACATGTGTATTTTACACAGTTACTTAAGCTCCTTGGAAGCGACTAGAAAATGAATTTAAAATCTTATCAAAATGTGTGCAGTTCTAGGCTATTCAGTGCCTACTGTTGGTCATTTGATTCATTTACAAGTAAAGATTTTACTGTTTCCTGACTGATGAAAATTGCTGAGAAATGAAAATATTCTTCTGTCCTAACATCTACTTTTCATGTGGATCCCCTTGGTATTGATATGGAACAACAGAAGGGAAATCAATGTACTGTGCTACTTCTTTGTGCAAGGCTGTAGATGGAGACCATTCTTTAAATTAATGTTAATCCTTCTTTGTAAGCAGTAGGTCTTCCCATAGCTACAGATTTACATTTGAAATATATGATTAGCCAAAAAGGCACCCTTTTAAATAATCTCATCAGAGAATTTGCAAATGAGAGTTCTGAGTCTTACGATGTGATGTTTTCTGTGATAAATCAAGAAACCTTTGAAGTGCATTAGTTATATTTTCCAAAGTTGTCTTCTGCTGTCTTTGTGGTCTATTCCCTCAGCTTAGCTGTTATTGTGCTTCCCCTGTGATTATTTAGTCAAAAGTTCAAGTCTTGCAACAGGTCTTTGAGTGATAGTCATAGTACTGATGTTGCAGTCAGTCCACTTCAACAAAAAGAAAGCTGTATTGTGCACCTTGTCTTCAAGATAAAGCTTGGTAAGTGTTTTTTTCCCTATCAGGAGAGGAGAGAGCTATTTCACTGCAGTTTCTGACTAGATAGATCACAAAGTAGGTCTCTGTCTTTGAACAAAGAATCTTTATTACTATTATTAACAACAGTATTGTTATGATATATATTCCTTTGCTATTATTGTTAATTACTATTTTCCCTTTTAATAATGATTCAAAGTCACTATGACTTGGGGCCTTAGCATTTTTAGAACCTACTATGTTGTCAGTTCTTGATCAAAACTATATCAGCTGTATTGATAGTTGATAGTTGTAGTTGAAGCTTTCCTGAAACTCTTGCCTCCCTAAAATTTCATTTTATTCATTTTATTTCATTTATGAAATAAAGACAGTCACAAAGATGGAAAGAAGGAAGGAATGAGGGGAAAGCGAGGAAGGGAGGCAAAGAAAAGCTTTTAGCTTCATCAGTGGTGAAGACAAGCTTATAGATAGGACTGGATTTTAGGTAAGAAAAAAGCTTGTAACCCCCAAAAATAGAAGTGCAAATGTAAGTTTTCCTAAATTCATGACTATATTTTAATTCTGATAATTTTTATACCAAACACATGAATTTTGGAAGGCTAATTCATGTTTTGTTTTGGGAAAAAAATAGCATTTCATCTAAGTAGCTGAGACAGAAAAAGGATATAACACACAAAAAGAGTGAGTAATGTGATGGTGTGCATATACAGTGTTAGTTTTCTGAAGGAAAGAAGAGGAAGGATGACATTTGTATGAAAGCTTACTATTACAATTCAAAAATTAAACAAAAAAATCAAACAAATCTACTTCTGTTATGGCAGATGAGGTATTTTAACAGTCTGACTTCCAATGTGGAATGGTTTTTGGCTTCAGTTCTCTCTGGATAATTTTTATTCTTCAAAATTCACATCACTGACAGTTTAGTTTTACAACATTCATTTTATGGTTCATCTTTCCATCATAACATCTACCTTCTATTTCAGAATTAGTCCTCAGTTAATTAGTCTTTCCATAATGTTTTTCTAAAAGGACACATCAGTATTACTGTAAAACGAGGAGAGTGGAAGGAAAAGAGTTAAAGAAATTGTTTAGTAGAATTATTAGACAATGAAAATGCACCTGCATTCCCACTATGTATCCTTTTCTTTGACCATATTCCCATAACTTAAGGGCTGTGAAGTTGTAATGCTGCAGAGTACTTCAGACAAAATAGATCTGAGTTTTTTTCTTGTTAAGGATGCTTATACTGTGTTCATTAATTTGAATAATTTGATAACTTTCATAATGGAAAACATGGAGATATGTATCAGTTACAGTTTCGGGATGGGGAAATGTAAAGGACTACAGTATATGCATATGATCACAGGCACAGAGCAAATAATGTGACAAGAACAGAACAAGTTAGAAAATGGGCCATTGGGAAGAATCCTGAATGAAATAGACTGTTGACCTAGTTGTTGCTTTCCATTTCCAGTCTCCTTGATTCTGCAAGTTGATGAACATTTACAAATGTGTATATGGTTGAATATTCTTTCTTCCATCCCACTAATAGTCAGCTATAGTTGAGTATGTTTGCAGAGCATCAAAAATGGTTGTATAATTGAAATTCAATATTATGATCTCCAAGGACAGCTATCAAAGACAAATAGACAAAATATTGTTGCAATATAATAAATTTTTCCTTTTAACAACAATTCTGCATTTCATCCCACTGAAAAACAATACTTAGCTGAATAACAACTAAAATTATTTGTTTTTCTAAGGCAAAACATGAAGTCTCTATTAGATAACTGATGGCAAATGTTTTTCCTTTTTTCTTGCTTTGAATGCTTGTCTTCAATAGGTTGCTTTGTTTTATTTAACCATTCATCAATACAAATAAGAAAAAAAAACATAGACACCACTTTTCTTTTTTCCAGTTGCTTTTCTTTCTTTTTCTTTTTCTTTCTTTCTTTCTTTCTTTCTTTCTTTCTTTCTTTCTTTCTGTATTTCTGTATTTCTGTATTTCTGTAATCCAAGTTTCATAGAGTAATGTAACAGTCTAATTTCTGTGTCTACATTTGGCATGTTCCCAATAACTTGCAAATACAGTGTTCATCCCTTGGCCTGCTCTGATTGACAGCCCAGAAATAGCCTTTTAAAATGTGTCAGATTCTCATCTCTCTGTTTGAAAGGTAAAGCTAAACAGTTTTCATGGCAGCCTGGATAGAGTCTTGAATCTAACGAATCAGCTGTTTTGGCTATTGTACCAAGCTTTTGTCTAAGCAAAAAGTGCATCGTTTTATCTTTGCACACTAATAGCTACTGAAAACTGTTGCAGCTGTCCATTTACTTTGGGGCATGTGATAGCTCAAAGTAATTTATTTACCAAAATGGAACTATTCTCACTAGCGATACTCTTATCATATATTAAGTCATTATTTTGCATTTGCTCCAGTGTGGAATGAATGAAAATGTTCCATTATCACAAACAGCACTCAGGTTTTATATAAGTAAAAGAACAGTGGATTCAGAATCCCTTTAGTGAATGATATGGTCTCATCAGATGTCATATATTTATCTAATATTTCCATCAACAAATATTATTATCATTTTTATTTGTGTTACAATAGCTTTGTATGTTTCCAGTCAGGACTGAAGCACCATTGTACTGGATGCTCTACAAGCGCATACAATGACACTGTTCTTGCCACAAAGGTTTTTCAATAGAATAGATTAAATGCAGCTATTCATCTAGTGATATAAAATACTCACTGCATATAAACACTCAGTTTCATGGCCCAAAAAGCATAATGTGGCATCAGAATTGAAATAATAAACTGTTTCTTGCTCATACCCATTACTGGGTTGCTCACATTGTACCATGTGCAATTACAGATGAAAAAAAAAAAAAGTAAAAATAATATCAAAATGAAAGAAAATCCCCAATACATAATAATAAATAAATTATAAATTCATAATATGCTTTTGAAGTATGATTTAAACAAAGATTTTGGGGGTTCAATTTGGGGGTACCTTGTGAAGCAAAAGCATAACATATTCAGGAACATCAAAATGGGAAATTTGGGGCCTGTTTATATAGATCAACTACATACATCAGCTTCAAGGCTAGCTAAAAAACAAACAGGAATTTAGCTAGGAGCTTTGAGTTTGCCTAAGTATTTATCATTTGCTGTCCATTTTTCAGTTTTTCAATATATATATACTACAGCTGAACATATATTGTTATTGTTGTCATTGCTTTTATCTTAGCCTTCTATTTCTCCTTTTTTGCTTATACTATTCTCTAAGACTAAGTTAGAATGGTAAGCAGACAGTACTTGCCTCTTACGCCATTTTCTAATGCTGCTTATGACTGATTGAAAGACCTCATTTTATACCTTGTCCTCCTTTTCTGGGCATCCTTTGCCTCCTGGACTGATATTTATTTTAATTATTTGCTAAGAGAGCTCTTACATTTAGTCCCCAAGTTTGCACAATGAATTACTTCATTCAGGTGCCTCATAAGTTTTTTTTGCTATTTCCTGAACTCCATTTACTTTGTCAATATGTTGCAGTAAAATGAGATTTGGTGTTCCCAGAGCCATGGAGAAAACAAATATAATCATTGCTCTGTGACTTGATGACTGTGTTTAATTGAAAAACCATTACTCCTTTTCTGCTGTTAAGAATGTCCACCATAAACTTGTAGCTTACTTTTTCACCATTAGTGTAACTGAATATATTTAAAGATTAAAATACATGCAAAAATATTTATGTGTTTTTCATAACATAGTTTCTCATAAGGAAACTGGAAAAACAAATCAGTCCTGACAGGCTTTTTTCAGGTTACCCATGGTTATGGAGGAACCCTGCTGTATTCCTTCCGCACTTTTTCAGAACATCTGCCATTTCACTTTCTCCTTTTCAGAAGCTACTGAGAGAAAATCTCTTTCCCCCACTGAATAAAAAATGCAGCCAAGTCATTTGAAATCTCACATATGAAAACCAATTTATAAAAACTCTTTTATAAATTTATAGCTAAGTATATGATCAACCTGGGGAGAGGTGAAATGCCTTTAAGTGTTTGGACTGTGAATAAGGAAAGAGTTTATTTTCATTGTCATTGCACAGGACACTTTATCTTTGTAGGAGTCTTTCATTTGAAACATCCCTTCTGTCTGTCTTCCAGTGAGAACAGTGAACTTGAGGATGTGAATGTGTATGTCTCATGATCTCCTCAGAGAGCTGATTATAAAACATGGCATAGAATTACAGTTGGTAGGATCTTCAAGCTTAAAAATCAGGATCAGCTATCATGAGTGGTGATATCAACTGGAACGCTATTAAGGATGGGGCAATGCAGCGATTCAGTGATTCTGATTAAATTCACAAACCCTGCCAAAGAGTCTAAAGAGGAAGAAAGCTATCAATAATTGTAGACAAAGAGAAGTTCTCAATAAAGATATGACCAAAGAGGTTAAGTATGCTGATCAAGACATAGCGTAGAAGTTGTAATGAATTTCTGCAACTTTGAAAGATTTTCATTTTGTAATACTGGCAGTATATTTCCCATTCAGTTTTACTATGTATGGTTTAATATGTAAAGGGGAGAAAAAATGTAACACAGGCTGTTCCTTTATTCCTTTGAATATGTCAGTTTCCTGCTTGCTTATGGGGATGTGCTACAAATGTTTAATCTCAATTACTATGCTTAAAAAATTACAATTCTGTGCCCATAAAAAATTTTGGATTATTTGGGTTCTTTTCGTTTTTGTTTCAGAGGAAAGGCACTGCATTGGTCTTTGCTGGAGGTGTTTGTTTGGGAGGTGTTTTATTGTACTCATTTGTGTGGAGAGAAAAAAATAGATTTGTTTTTTAAAAGTGTGTTTGTTTACAGACTTTTTGTTCTGTACACCAAGTCCTTAGAATCCATTTACAGAAGGAAAATAATATATTTTTTTCCAATTCCACACTGCAAACTTGTGATTCCACAATACTTTTAATCATACAGAGTTGAGTTTTTCAGAACTGTACACTACCAGCCAACTTTCTGCCTATCAAACACACACAGAAAAGATTTATTTTAAAGCCATGAGCTTTTCAAATCTCATGCATTTTAGGAGCCTTTAATGTATGCTCTAAGCTAGAACAAGTTTCAGTGGCAGGACACTGATGTAAGATAAATACACAGTGAAAAATGATTTGAGTTAGAATGGCATCAACCATTAGTTTTAAATGAGTTAACAGTACTGCCTTGACATCGCCATGTAGAGCACAGACTGCAAAACTCATCTCAGAAGTCATGTCAATGGAAGGACAGCTTAGCACACGCATGTTGTGAACACTAAACTGCTTCACTAGCAGAAATCCAGTCTGGCTAGCTGAATGATCCCTGAGGAGTATCGACACAAATTACCATCACACCAGGATCTTCCGTATAAAACCTGAAGAGCTGACCTTTAAAATCCTTAGAGCCCCCATTCAGAAAATTGATACTTACATTTCTTCCACAGCCAGAATGAGTTGCAAGTCAGTCACGGGGAATATAGAAATGGGTTTTAAAATCTCACTTAACCAAAAACTTGGAGCTGTTTAACAAATTTGCCAAGTCAGTCTTGGACACTGCCCATCCTTCCCTTCTAGATGTGTTTTACCTCCACTTGGCAGGAAACAAAACAGTGGTTTGCATAGAAAAAAACAAGGCAGGTGTGCTCCATTTCTGCCACAAGCTATTGGGACCAAGAGAGTGAAACCGTATTGCCTGTGACTAGCTGGAGGTGGGATTACCTCTAAAATCACTATGGTTTCAGATTCTGTAGTAAAGTTGGCAATATGAATTACTGGAACATGTTTTCTAAAATCCCTGAGATCAAGTAGCTTATGTCCAGACTATGTATTTTTAGTGTGGTGTCAAATTTAGTTAATGAGCGAGAATAATAGATGATTTTAAAGTAGATGAGTCATTAGCTGCATGTACTTGAACTCTTGTATCTCACAGGGAAATTCAAGCGTTCTTACTTTTTGATTACAATACTTCTGTAGGTCAGTTTCTATATCCTGGGGACAAATTGAGATGCTACAGCCCTGAATCCATTGATGTTTTGAATGAGAATATTGTTGAGAGGTATTGAGTGGTGATTTGAGTGAAAACCCTGCATAGAACACATTTATTTCATGTGCATGATCAGTAATTACACAGAGAACATGGAACATGTTTTTTTGTGACAGACCAGCTGGCTGTGAAAACTAACACAGAACTATTTACTGGATTCTGAAAGGATTTTGTAGTACAGAAATTGTCCTTTGCTTTGAATTCTGATTTTGTTTTGCATGATTGTACCCACTGTTTTTTTAAACTTATCTCAGGGTTTGATTAGTTGTTGGTCATTTGCTTATTAAAACAGTATTTGCTCATAATTGTTAGGCTTTAAAGCAGTCCCACAGAAGTCGGCAGAACTCCTTGCAAATGTTACATGATAGGGAATGCAAAAGCATACATTCTTGGTCCTAATCTTCCATGCTATTCATAAGCACATTATTATTTTGACTTATCTGAATATTCTTTTCCAAAAACTGCATCATCCAGTGGCTCGCTGCCTACCCAGGACACAACAACAGGCTACATCAAGCTGATACGTTTATAATTGTGCTGTATGTGTGCTTCATAAAGAAACCCGTTCTTTCTAATATATGGCTTCTCTACAGACAGCATAATCAGTCATCTCTCTGTCAGGATTTCCCTTATTAAATCACAGAAGTGACATACTGAGTCTCAGAAGTCTGCCTGAAATGTTGTTAGGCATTTCTAGGGTAAGCCCTTTATTTTCTGTTTTTTTGAAAGTCTGTTATACTGTTTTTATAGTGGAGGTGATGGAAAACAGTAAAATAAATTAATTGTGGCTAATGTTCTGGTCAGAGGTGGTATAGAGTATAGTGCTCTGTAAGAGATTATATATCTGTTTCTTTTTAATTAATTTCTGAATTTCAAATTCATGAGTAGTGATCAGCACCTGAATATACCCCAAAACTTTTTTTCTTACCTCTTATGCCATTTTTTTTCCATTTTCCCCCAAATGTAATACTAACTTGGAATGAACATGAAGAAAATTAAGAAATAATCTACAAATTCTAGAAATGGTGGAATGGGGTTAAGGAAATTTTTCATTTCATTGACTGTATCTGAACATCGGTTATGAAGTTGTTCATTAAGAGCCATTCACTGAAATGAAGAGTGAATGCCTGGTGTACAAGAAGAAATAGAATCCAGCTCTTCCTCCTAATGTTTTATTCCTAGCTAGAATTTAAAAAAAAAAAGTGAAAAAAACAAGTAAAATATATTTTTACTCAACTCAGAAAGCATGAGATAACTATTAATATCTGTGGAGGAGTGATTATGCTGTGTAACATTCACTTCTCTAAAAAAAACTGAGGCTGGTTCCACAATTTTTATGTCCCATGGATGTCTTCATCACAGTTACATCGTGGTGTTTGCAGGAAGATGTGATCATTAGGATGCCTAGCTTGAGTACAGATATCTGCCATGCAAAGTCATATTGCAGATGTTTCACCTTTATCAGTGCTTTCCTTAAGTGCATGCTTCTAATTCTTCTAAGAGTTTTACCCAAAGTCTTTATATTGTAGTAAGCTGGCACACACCATTTTTTCCCTCCAAATTGTAAGAGAACTTGGCTGTCCCTTTGCAAGTAAGGAGCATTTTATGGAAAGGCAAAAAGCACAGGACTGGTTGTAACGATTCTGTGTATCTGCCTCTTAGGAGGCAGTACACACCCATATATCTCTAAACAGCCTCAGAAGTGGGAGTTTCATCACGCTAACACCACAGATGGTAGGCTGAGGTATGGAAAACTGAATTGTCATACTCAGGAATAGCAGTGTTCCCACCAAATCTGGTTCAGTGGTCTTCCAGTTTTCAGTGCTGCAAATAGCCAGTTTGGCCAACAGAGCTAAAGCAACACCAGAACTGTGGGGGCTGTTATCTTGGGGACAGAAGGATTCATCCCTACCAGGGCTTTGCAGCCCTTGGTAAAATCTTCCTGAGCCTAGTTGTCCTTAGTGTGCTTAGACAGCACACATGTTACCACCAAACCCTTCACCGCAACACACTCAGAGGAACTGTACACGGGCACTGCATGCTTGAACCAGCAGGACATTGCACCAGCGGTACGTTGCCTCAGTGGTACAAGGCATATATTGCAGTGGTGGTACACTGCAGCAGAGGTACATTGCACTGGAGGTACATTGCAGCGGCCCTATATTGCACCGGCTGGACATGGCAGCGGCGGTACCTTGCACCGGCACAGCCACCCTCAGCAGGGAACCCTAGCGGCTAGCAAGCCTTGGAGCCTGCAGTGACTTTGGTCTCTGCTGTGCTCTGGGCAGGCAACCAAAGTTGAAGGCGCCAGCTAGTTTAAGTGTGTTTTTTTGTATACCAACAGGAGGGCCGCGTGGAGTTAACTTTGCAGCTAAAACAAAGGGAGTACTTTAAATCCTTATCTTTGCTTTTGAGAGATTGACAAGAAGTTACAATTCTCTGGGGAGGCAGGCTTTTTCAGAAGACTAAACACTGACTGAGAAACTCCTCTGCTGAAAGAAATGAGAAAATAAAAAAGAAAAAGGGTTCTAAAAGCTACTTTATCTCCAGAGTAAAAATACCAAGAAGACCAAAGCATAAAACTGAAATAAATGTCTTCTTAACATTCATCTCTGTAGTCTTATAGACTTCTGTCACAAAAATAATTTATTTATTACTGTAGAGAAAAATATGGAAGGATAAAACAGAAACTTACTATAAGAAAATAAAATTATTCACAGCTGGAAAACAGAAATCACCTAAAACAGCAAAATGCATAGCAAAATAAAATCAAATGAATATCTGAATTTTAATACAGTTAATAGTATTTATACAGTTGCTATACAATTTATAGAGCATTAATGTCATGTGAGGAGTTCATAGAAGCAGATGCAATACTTTTTTAATGTGTCAAAAAGCATTCTAGGTTTTATAGCATCTCTTCTTTTGATGCACTTCTGTAACTCCCATTAACATTAATGAGTATTATGTGCACATCCAGAGAAGAATAGAAACCATATGGTTTTTTATTGTATTAATTATTAACCTAACATCTCTTACTGACTGAGAAAGTAGTTGTTTGCCTACTTCCCTACGACTTCCAGCTGTGAACTTGCAGTCTCATAACCCCTTCATAACAAAGGTAGTCCAAGTAACACCTCACTGGTAAAGCAAGTGGTGATAGTAAGTGACAATCTTCCCATTTAGTTAATGCTCAGCAGATGCTTTAGTGTAGTTCTAGGAGCTTTGTGATGTTTGTCATGGCGAACTATTGTGAGCTATAAAAAAGAGAGATATTAACCAGGAAGGGTGATAAAATCCCGTGACACTTTTAATCAGGGTTTTCATGTTTACATGTTAGTCCACTTCTACTGCCTAGCAGCAACTTGAAAATTACCTTTGGCTCTTTTCTCTTGGTTTTCTAGTAACCAGTTTTCAGTGTTGCTTGCATTAAACAGCTGCCTGTTCAGGCCCAAAGTAGCTTGATGGTTAGTGACATGAACATACATTAAATGACTTCCTTTTTCTGCTCATGACATTATAAAATAGTCATTTACGTCTCTGTGACATTGTATCTGCTAAGCATAAGAACTATCCCAAACACCATGATGGAATGAAGTGTTCTGGATGTTGGATGTCTAAATTTTTCTGGTACTTATCATAAAATCTAAACAGCATTTTGTGAATCTTCAAGTGGATAACTGAGACAGCATATAAATACAAGTTGCTTTCATTGATATACTGGGGAAAGGGAATGCAGTATTTGTCATGTGGGTGGAGGGGGAGGCAAATGCTAAAATATTTGTAAAATTATCCTTTTGGAGTAGAGGGAAAACGTGACATGAAATAGCCTATGAAATAAAATGGCAATGAATTTAGAAAATGTGGCAGTTGATTCAGCAAGATACTTAAGTGTATAAATAGTTCTATTACAATCAGTTATCTCAATGAGACTACTCACTTACGTTTAGTTAAATAAACTCTCTCATCCATGAAGAAGATTTAAAGCCATTGGCAGCCAAGGAATAACTTATTCTTCATGTGATTATTTGAGATAAACTGCCTAGATTAAAAACATAACGATAAATGTTTTTTCCCTATTTTTTTTAGTTATGCAATCTTAATAAAATGATGAAAACATGTTGTTAAAGCATCTTCTTCTAACGTGTTGTGGTTATATCATTAAAACTGTTTTGGAGCAGGTGCTTTTTAGACTCAGGAAAAATGTGTGAATGCTCATCCTCTGTCTTTCACATGTCAAAATTAAATACTGTAAAAAAACACAGAAAAAGCAATTCATTATGAAATTCGAAAAATCTGCTTTAATCATATGGAGCTATACAAACATAACTGTATGCATTTTTCACTCTAATGGATAAGTTTGCTTTGTGAGTTTTTTTGCAAAATCAAGTTACATAAATAATAGGTATTAAAAATATTTTTGTTGCCTTCATTGAAAACAACCTTCACTCATGAGGTAAAAAGATAAACAGAATTATATCTCTGAAAGCTCCTATAACTAATCCTGAGTGCTCAGAAAAAATCACCAAATTTCTTTGCTGCACAAATATATTTGTTAGCCATGCTTTTTTGTTGTGCATATGTTTATTTAGCATTATGACATATATTACTGCAAAATCAACAGCATGTTGGATATCCACTTTTCCCTGACTGAGAATCATTAGAAAAATAGTCTCCCAGTTTGCATCTGACATTTGTGACTTTCAAACCCTTGATAGTTTCTGATCTCCTGCATTAAGTTTTCATTTCTAAAGAATTTTTGTCTTCTTTTGTGGAAGGACAGAATTGCCTAAATTTGTGTGCAAAGTTAAGAATATTATCTATGGTATTCATGAATTTTTAAATTTTGACTATTTTCAGAGATTCTGTTGTGAGAAAGATAGTTTCCTTAACTGATAACCATTTAAAAGTGATATAAACATTCAAGTGTGAGTTGTTCAAGACTTCAGCAGTTGGATATGGAGATAATCTGGCAACACCATTATTTTGTTTTTCTTTTGAAGAATAAAGTTAGTATCAGTAAGTCACATTATCTTACTTGCCATATGAGCTCATGAAAATGATCACAGACACAGCAAAAGAGATGTAGGAATTCATTGGGTACTTCCTGGTAGTTTCTAAGGGCTTTCAGACATTTTGGGACGGAATTTTCCAGTGTTTTCAGGCAAGAACCTTGCAGAAGTGCAAGTGCTGACTGCAGCCATGATCTCAGTCGAATCTTGACACTTGTGCAAACCCAGGTACTAAATGCCAAAAATTTATATAATAACTTTAATAAATATCTTGGAAAATTTGGGGCTAATAGTTAACAAAACTTGATAAATAGAGAAAGATTTTTCTCTTGCTTTGTAGAAATATAGAGATTTTCAAGGCCAAAAATCAAGAGAATTTATTTTCAAAGTCCTGCTCTTTTAGGGCAACTTGTTGATGAATTCAGGGAGATCAGATGCTATGATGGAGCCTCTCAGATAATAGTGTTTATGTTCATATCCCTTCATCAGATCTTGAAATAACAGTAGACCATAGATGTGTCATATTAAAAGTTATGAAGCATCCTCTTCAGAACAGTTTTAAGACATCAGTGTAAACAGTCTAGACAAACTGCTTCCAGAAGCACAGTACACAGGGCAAGAGCACGAAACAAAGCTAGCTATAAATTGGGAAGATGTTTTTCTCATGTGACAAAGGAACTGGAAGTTACTGAAAAGTCGGAACTAAACAACCTGCTTTTCATTATTTCTTTTTTACTGTTTGAGTTAATACTCAGAACAGGTTCAGTTGTAACTATGCCAAGGGGTATTTTAATGCATTAATAAAATAAAAGCAGAAGCTTTTAGCACGCATTTTAGCATGCACATGTTCATTTTTTAAGTCATCTTGAGGTAATACAAAATACTAAAATACTGTTGCATAGTTTTAGGTTTTATTTCTATATATTCATTTAGCTGCAGAAATGATTTCTCAGTTACTTTAATATTTGCCCTGCTCCCCACTCTTTCAAAGGAAATACATATAATAATATTCCTTCATACCACTCTAGTCTACAGGAAAGTAGTTTGATCTCTTTTCTGTAAAAGAAATGACTTTTGTATTTAGTTACAAAACTGATGATGACTTTTATTACTAATAAAACCAGTGAGAAGTAGTTCCATTGTTGAAATCAGACACAGCTGTAGCTCTTTTAGTCAACCACTTTTTTGTTTCTGTGGGACAGCGTACCTCACTGATCAATTCACCATCGGACGGATTTACGTCTTTGTTTTCAAGCTTCTTGTATTCTTCATTTGTACCTTTTTTATACAACTTATCATGTGGTAAGTCTGTACACAGAATTGGCATGGAGGGGATTTTTTGTGCTTACACTGAGGTTTTTCATACCTGACACATGCAGTGCTATGCTAAGCTCAGTCTGTCATTCTGTCTGTTTTAAGCTAGGAACTGACTCTCCACAGCTGTTTGATTTCATTTTCTGTATTTCGCACAACAATTGTGATGACTTTGTAAATACCTTTCATAACATGAAACCTTTTCTTCTATTCCTTCCCATATGCACAGGGTTTTTTTTAATTTGTTGCACTGCCTGACATGACTCCCTAGCCTTATGGCAATCGCATTGAATTGTCTGAGCTTTCCCTCAGCACTCCTGTTTAGACTCACGACTTTCAGCTGCACAGAACAGCTAGTTCATTGTGTCGATGTTGGTACTATATCCAGCTGAAATTAAAACATTGTTGTACCTGTGTTAGCAGATGGTCATTTTCATTTGTAGACAGTTCTCCGATGGAAAAAAAAAAAAAAAGAAGAAGAAGAATACTTCAATTTTTTTCTAGAATGTGTATTGTACATTGTAACGATCAGCTTTGATCAGCTAGATGAAAGTTGGTGGGAAAATAATATTAAAAGAAATTTTGAAGTAGAGAAGCCTACCTATCCTCTACGTATAATCAAATTAATATTCAGTAAGCAAATGCTCACAGATATTGTTGAAGATTTTTTTTATTTATAATTAGGAGATATTCACTGTGACAGTAGACTGTAATAAATTTCATTTTATGCTGCCCATCACTGATTTTGACTTCATTACATTTTTGAGAGGTACCACTGAATTTCATGATTATTATGATGGGCTTATAGGTGTGAATCTGGACCTCAGAATGTAGAACAGTTTAAAAAATCATTTTTTCACATCATATGCTGAATGCCTGTTAAAAATAATAATTTTCAAATAATGCTTTCAGTTCAAAGAAAGCTGATATTTCAAATAGATCCAGTGATACAGTGCACTGTAAAGTGTATGGAACATGTTGGAATGATTTTCTCTGCAATACCATAAAATACGAAGCATTTATCTTTGAGTCTTCTGTGCTTTAGGCTGGTGTTTCTGTCTTTCAGTCTTCTCTGACAGAGAGAAAGCCAGTCTGAAATACTGTTAAGTAAACAGAAAAGGGTAAAGCTCTCAAACAAAGGAAATATGATTTATCCTTGTTGTGTTCCCGATCCTGTTCCACTGTTCTCTCTAGGTTTAAGTTTTTCAGTTGCAAATCCCAGTCTTCATGTACTGTCTTCCACAACCTTTTTTTTTTTTTTTTTTGTACTTAGGGAATACCAATGATCCACTGCAGACATCATCAGTGATTCATGTTCTCATATCAGTGCATGTTAATTTTCTGCTTTAAGGCACGTGAAAAAGTCAAGACCTAGCTTCAGATTATTGGCAATATAATGTGGTGCAACTAGTGGAGTAAGTTGCAAAGAGAATTATAGCAAAGCTGGGTAAATCCTGTTTTATTCTGTATTCAGCATGATATGAATTTATCCCCACATCATTCCATATTTACAGTTCCATAAAAAATACTAGCTGCTGTTGCTAGATAAGTATACAAGAGTCGTGCCTGAAGTGCATCTCTCTCCTTCAGTCTTCCAGGATGCCTGCCTGAGTCTGCTCTTTTAGCAGTTTGCAGTAGCTCTGTAGCAGCCATATGGTTACCGGTGTGAAAACTGGTGTGGCCAGGTACAAGTGCTAGTTCATAATGGATCAGGCAGAGTGCAGCTTTGCCTTACTGGGTGCTCCGTTCCTCCTTTGCAGACGGACCTCTGTCATGCCTAATCTCTCCTGCTAGAAAGCATGACTGGAAAACGAATGTTTTCCTCCACGTGATAACACAGAATACAAACATTTTCATCTATGACAAATGTGTTTCCTATTAAATGTGAAAAGTGTTAAATTCCAGTCTACTCCCATTTACTTTAGTCTGGCAGCAGCAAAATTGCAGGTAGATTCAGTAGAAATTTCAGGCCGAGGCTGATTATGCCATTCTTATTTTGGGGGCAGGAGGCGTTTTTAATCTGTAGCAGGATATAATTAGTTGCATTTGTTTGTGCAAAATTATGATTGTGACATCATGAATCTGTGAGTCTTTTCTGAGAACAAGACCTTTAAAATGTTGGCTACCCTAGTCTTGAAGAACAGATGTTATATAAAACAGGTGTTACGTAAAACATGTTTTAAGCCACAGGTATTCTTTGAGCCCTTAAGTGAGGGTCCACTGAATCTCTATATAACTCCATACTCACTAAAGGATATTTATCAGACAGTAGTAATTATCAAATTTGGACATAGAACTGTGAGAAAGCTGGAGTTGTACTTCTGTTTTTTAAGCAATATTTGTCCTCTTCTACACAGAAAGCTCTCCTGTCCTTCTCTTCTAGAAGAGAAGAAAATTGATTTGTTTCCCCCAGAAGAATATACCCTCTAACTTCCTCGTCTTGACACTTCGTTGATATTGTTGCATCTTGACCTGAGCTGGTGCTTTGGAAACTCACCCCAAGCACAAAGGAAATCCATGCCTGCTCATTTCTTTCTCCTAGGCCTATCTTTGCCTGTTACAGATACATAGGCGTCTTCTTGATATCTGTGAGACAGAGGGAATGTTTTCATAGATGGAAAGACAAATAGGAGACATCCCTCTCTCTTATTCAGAAGGGTGGAGAGTTAGGACTGGAGCACACCCATTCCCTCCACAGCCAGGCCACTGGGAAGAGCTTCACTGTCCAGTAATAAAGGAAATTCTGTTGTCCTGCAGCTACTGCTTCTGTTAAAAATTCCTACAGATTCAAAGATTTTGTGTATTTTATCATTTGACAATATTTTGGATTTTGTCTTTAACTCAGAAATATTAGAAAAGCATGACGTAAGGTATTGCATTGTTGTCTTATATTTTCTTATTTCATCCAAGCGTCTTCTTAAGTGATAGACAGACATTGATAGTGGCGGAAAGAAAAAGAAAAAAAAGCCAAACAATGGGAAGCTACTGTATGTATTGATATTTGTGTCACAGTCACCTAGCTATAGTCAGGTAAGCGTTATGAAAATTTTAAATATGCTTTTCAGTCCAATGAAAAGAAAAGCTGCACTACATTTAGAAAAACTGCATATTTTGTACCCATATTATTAATATAGTGTAGTGCTCAATAATATTGAGTTTCATGGGACTTCCCTTCAGCTGAGTTTTTCCAGTGTTCATTGTCTGGCCTGAGAACATATCTCATCTCTCTTTTTCCTCATTCTCTTTATCATTAATACCATTTTTTCATTTGTGTTTCGTCATTATGTTTGCTGTTTATTGAAATACTGCAATAATATCCAAATCTCTACATCTGTATTGGTGCTTTGTTATACCAAGCACTATAAAAAAGTTGGAATGTATAGCTGCTATATGAATAACTTACCATTTATGACCCAGGCATCTATGGTCAAGGCTTAAGGGATACAATTTCATCATCCTTATTCCTCATTTCTCTCTTCTAAGAGATGAAACTCTAGGTATTCTGGGGCACCTTTCTACCCCCTTATCAAAATGAAAATCCTCCGCTTTACCTTTCCAAAATTCACAAGCTTAACTCTGAACTAGAAAGGCAGAAAGCTAATATTATTCTAATAGGAAAACAAGATTTAAACAAATCTGATGGTTTCCCCACTAAAGTTCCATTGTCACCTACCTAAGTTTTGCAGCTGTGACATTGATGCAGTAAGTATAGTTTATAGTTGTCAGTTTGGGTTATGAAGCATTTAGACTGCATTAGAAAAGTATTCAATAAAATTACAGAATTAATAATGCATCATCTCTGAAGCTTGTGTAACATCAGTGACAGAAATGGCTGCAGTCACCAGCTGTTACCTCAAGAATCTTCTAAGGCAGTCCAATCCGTCCAACTGTCCTTGAATTATCATTCTTTTAGGTTTAAAGTGGATAGATAGTGCATATAGTGCAAAAGGGGAGGGAAGAGGGAGAAAGAGACAACTCCTTTGCTAGACAGACCACTCATTTTTTATTTCATCATCTTTCGTGAAGTAAGAAAAAAGATGTTTGTGCTCTTTTTTCAGTTCAAGAAAGTATTTCTTTATTGTGATATTTGTTGGTTGGTACTTAACAATGTGATGTAATTACTAATAAAAGCTGTCATAGGTATTTATTAATATCAGTATTTTAACATAGACTATTAATGAATAGAAAGAAAACAAAAATAAAAAATTGCCTTATGATCATGTATTCTGGACCGGTCTTTATATTCCGACCATTAACATGAGAAGAGAGCTTTATGTACATATGAATCTGTTGCTGATCTCACTATTTACCTGCAGCATAAAGTGGTGGGAAAAATCAAAGCTTAAAGACAAGGCTACCATCATGGCACTGTTGTAATTTTTTTCCATCTATTTTTAAAATGAAAATAAGGAGGATGTAAAAACACAGATATTAATATGTTAAAAATATGGGCTAGATAGAGCAATCATGCACTCCCTTAATCTTCATTCTTGGTAAACCCCAATTTAACCCTGATTTAATATAATCCTAATCCTAACCTTGTCTGGAAACTAGGCCTCGAATTAGAAATGGTAATCATGAAAATTCATATCACTGTCCTTTGCCATGCTCTTGTCTGTCTTGTCTTGTCTTGCCCAATGTAAAATACATGTAGCTGAATTTTTGTGACATTTCCGTGTGGCATGCTGTATGCTCTCACCTTTGGAGATTTACTATTTTTTTTATAAAAGTATGATTCCGTGCACTTAAAACACTACTTTTCATTTCCTGCCTTTTTTTCATTACCATGACTCTGGCCAGTAAGAAGGATGAAGAAATCCCTTCATCTTTGAAGACATGGCCTTTTCTATTCCCCTTTCTGTGCCCAGTAAGCAGAACAGATATCCAAAAGTTCAGGCATGCCCAAATTTGAGCATATAATGTTCAGGTGATATGTTTTGCTGCAAACTGAAGCAGTGCCTGAGCACAAACATGAGAATAAGACCTTATTTTGAGGCCTGCTTTTTTATATAAATGATGACTCTCCAAATATTAATCCTTGTCATTCAATATTTCATTGTTACAGGAGAGCTGTTGGTGTCAGTGAGACAGGCCACCTGGAAAAGAGCTTGCTGTATGTAGTCTTTAATTCAGCACATGTTGAGAATTGGCAAAAGAAAGTACAAATTCCTTTTATATTTTCTTGTCCTTATAAAGACAACAAATTCGGTAAAACAGAGGATTTATTTAAGGCTAAATGCTAATAACAATGAATGTTAACTGACTTAATGCAATGTGAAATTGCTGCTTCAACATTCATACAAATGATAATTCAGTCAGTCTAAGTGGCCCTGTGTTCTGTTATATAGACATTACTTCACAATTTGCAGGATAATTGCATACAGAGCTACTAAACAAATTTGTTTTCTTTTGCAGCAAAAGCACTTTGCCCACCTCTTCAATATGTGAAGAATATTTTTAAATGTATGTTTTTCAGTGGGGTGGTATGGGCAGCTGTTCTTATGTTGAATATTTAGCAAATGTTAGTAAGTCTCAGATCATCTTATCAATGTCCAATTTCCTTTACTTGTGTGATATAATTGTCTGAAATTTAAGATAAATCCCAATGGATACCTATATCTATTCCTACGATGCAGCTATTACCATCTTTTAGTGATTTGTAACACAGCTAAGTAGAAGTATCAATCTGTATATAATAGCTTTGAACAGAGAAGCCTGTGAAAAGAATTTATAGTGTGTTATAGTGTGTTCATAATTACTTTTTTTGGCAAAATTTTACTTTGTAAATTATTTCAGTAGGAATAATGTTTATTAACTGGCCATTTTCTGATGCTTTATATCATTTCAATCCACATTCGTCTTTTATTTATAATTAGAAACTGCTTTGTTTGTATTTTTTTAATTTATTCATATGCATAGTTCTTCAATAATAGTACAGAATACCAATTTTGCTACAAAATGTTGATTTTACTCTTCCCCCCCACCTTTTATTTTACTGTTTTCAATCCTGTGCTCAGTTCAATTGCAGGAAGAATGATTTTGAATAATATGGTCATGATGTCAAAACAGTGCAAATGATATGCTGCTGCCATCTGGAATAGTGAAAATAAAAGCTTTATTTACACTGTTCTTTGAAATAATAAACTTTATTGCAGCAGTTTATCTTCAGTATCTGTAGTGTATTCTGAGAATACTCCATGTGTGCCTTTTTATTCCATGAGCTGCAGAATGACTAAAATTTGCCAATAGCAAAGCCATCGGTGAATCTTTAAATAGGCTTTTTTTCCTCTTAAGTAGTTTGGAAAACCAGCCTCCATTTCCACAAAGAGAATAATTGGTTCACATACGACAACATTTTTAAAAGGCACAGTGAAATAGTGGATACATATCAGAACTATCTTAGTCAAATTACACAGATTAAACTGCAGGTAAATACGGCTGTTCTGAAACGTGTGCCTCTATGGTGCAAATAGTTAATGGGGAGGGATATACTTATACCAGTTTTACTCAGTATTCTTATCAACCATCTAGTCTTGGACCGTGGTGTCATTACCTTGCCTTCATACTCTGTAACTCATAGTCATGGTAACACAATTTGCTTTGGGTACTTTACTTTTGGACTTAAAATATGTAACTTGCTAATGTAATCTTAATATATTCTAAGTGAGAAAAGTATTCATAGCATACTGACTTCCTTGTTAAATCAGATTGTCAGGGAGGTTCAGCAAGGTACATATAGAGAACTCAAGACTTTAAGACTGAATCTATTTTTAAAAGCTGTCACTCTTCTCTTTTCTAACAAGGACTAGTCATGATCTGGAAGTTTTTTTGTCCCCCCCCCACACACACACAGGAGAAATAGTCAAAATGTTAGGAAAGTGTTGTGTCATAGGCATGGAAAAAATTCGTTGTGTTTCTCTTCGTTTGCCCCTTTGTTGTACGCCTGGGTAGATTAATGATGAAGAGTCAAATCCATTCTACTGGGTGTGTTCCTTTCCTCTGTTGTGCTGGCTGTTTTAGATGGGAGTTTCAAAGCTTGCTTTTATTTTTTTTTTCCTCCTACCTTTACTGCCACAGGTTTAAAGACTTACTGTCTCCTGAGTCTTTTCATAAGAATATTCTTTAGTGTGTCCAAAGAAACCATATCCATTGGGAAGGCTGGAAAATTTGATCTTTTTCAAAGGCTTTTTAGATGCTTAAAGATGCTGGATTTGTTTTAAGACCTGATTTTTTAAGACCTGAAATTTTGAAATTAACTATCTTCAAGGATGAAAGTGGAAGCTGATTTTTCCCTGATTCACACAGTCTGTGAAGGAACTTCCTCAACATCTTAATATGTCCTTGACTTTGGATGGTTCATGTCAGATGATGTATTGTTCTCGAATACATCCTATGTGGGAATTACTCCTTTTGACTACATCTTACTGTTAGGTATATGCTTTATAGATAAGTTCTGCATAGGGACACCTAGCCCTCCAGATGGTAGCTGGATATGAGAATCAACTCAGTCATTTTTAATAATTTCTGCTGATATTTCTGATGTTACCTTTTGCTGTTCATTGAATAACTGCTTCTTCCGAGGAGCTCTGATAAAGGAACAATTTGGATCTGTAGGCCAGGATGGTGAGAATCATTTTCTATCCTCTGAAGACACAAAAGCTGCTGGAAAAGGCCAGTAAGCTATAGCTGGTGCACTTATATATTGGAATCATTAAAAAGAGTCCTATAGAAAAGACATATAGATCTTCTAGTGCATAATTTACTTTAAGGCAATATAGGAGGAAATTCAGAATTCCAAACCTGCAGAATGGAGTCATCCTGTGATTGCAGTGTAGAAATTCAGAGGAGGGGGAAGGCAAAGAAAATAATTGTGTTACAGAAACTACGCAGTTATTCCAAAAGGATCCTGCCTACACTTATCACCAGAAAAAGAGCTCCAAACAGACTTTCTTCTATAAGAATCTTTAATTTTTCCAGTGTCAGCAAAACATATGATGTGTTTAAGGAATAAATGCTTATTGAGCAAGTCATTGCTGTATACACAACAGAATTTTCAAGTAAAAAACAATTTACAGAAACTCAATTAGACTAACTCTTCTTTCTTTGTATGGTTACTTTTTGGTACATCGCAATTTAACTTGAAATGCAGGTATTTCAAAATGCTGTTCCATCAAAATTACTGTTTACACATACAAGTTGAGTTTGAGTCTCTACTCAAAATATTGTTGTATTTTGGTGAAGGCAAGTTCAACTCTAAAACAAGTTCAACAACATGCTAAATTATGTGTCGGACAATGACTGTAGAGGTTAATGTGCTTTGTCCATATTTGTTGCCGAGAAGGGAAGCACTTTGGCGTAACCAGCAACAGAGGTAAAAATCTCGAAGAGATTTTTTTGCAGATGAACAGTGTCAAAGAGACTGATGCACAAAGAGGAAGTTTGGAAATACTTTCCAAGAACAACTGTAATAGGAAACAAGGCAAGACAGTTTCATATCATTCTCTTGTAAGGGTTCATGTAGTAAGCAGTTGCCTCTCTCTATAGTTTAGATCATACACCCAGTGAAAAAAAAACTCTTATAGAGCTCTTCCAGCAATTGGAAATGATACTAGGACAATACTAAAGGCATAATGGAATGTAGCTTTTAATAGTGGCTCATGCTAAGACCCCTAACACCTAACAAATTGAAAGAATGTGCTGTATTTCTTAATCTTTTGTATCTGCCATCCTAAACAAAATATGCATTACATATATGACTCATTAAGCACAAGGACAGAGTAATCTGTCCTTTAATGGTCTCTCAAAATGACAGTACCAAATGGCTTTGAGAAGGTCAAGTCTGATTTAAATTGTTGATGAATTAGAAGCTAATTCACTAGAACTGAATATTAATATGAAACAGTGGTATATATTGCAGTTTAGAACCTAATAAGCATATTAATGAGCAGTAGAAAATATTTTTCTTTTCACCTTATGTAAAATTGTAAAACTACCAATATATCACAAATTTGTAAGTTATTTTTTCTATTACTATGGCTGAGAGGCAGTTGTTCCTTGATTTGACACTCAGCTCTGTTGCCCAGTGTGTTTGATGATCTGTCAAACTTGGTATCATCAAACTGTAAAGACAGTTTTATACAAATCACTAATAAATTTAGAGAGAAAAAAAGCAATTAACATCTTAAAAACTAAATCCACTGAGATAAGCATTCCAATTAGAAATTCCATTATTTCCCCAGTCTGTTTTGTGTTGAATATTGGGTTTTATTGCCAAATACCTGAAAGCCAGATTGGAAATAAGCCACAACTGTCAAAGTATAACAGTTCTGGGTATTTGAATCTGTTACATTGTGATGTTTCTCATGAAAATTTAATGAAGAGCATTCATTCAAAGAGGTTCTATGCATAAGGGGGACGGATGGAATTTAATTACCCTTATTAAAAATAAGAAAGGAAAGCTCTTTACTACTCCATCCCATTAGTATGCAAGATAGATTATCTTTGTTGTGCACTTGTGTATCTGCAAAAGGGTCTCCAGAGTGTTCTTTATGAGCCAAGAAAGAAAGGAAAGGTCATGAAAATGCGTTTAAACGCTTCCTCTGTGTCATAAGTCAAATCTTGTCAGTTATGCCCAAAGCAAATACTTCATGTTTATAAATGCATACGAAACATACATTTCTTTGGGAAGAGCCTATAGCTAGTGAAGCATTTGACACCACGGATTTGTAGAGATACTGGCTCTGATGAGTTATGCAGACTTACTGGAGAATTGTGCTTACTATAGCAGAGCAATTTTTTTTATGTGTGTGTGTGTTTTGGGGTTGTTTTTGTTTTTTTTTTAAGTCTGTTGGAAGTGCTTAGGTAGCCCTTTGGGAAACAGCAGCCCCCTGGGGACTGCAAAGCAAGTCGGATACACTTGCTTCTACATCTTCTTCAAAAATCTCTGAAGACTTCCCTGAGATTATTGAAAAAGATCACACAGTTTCCATGCAAAGAAAGTTGACATTAAACAACTCTTTCTGTGTTTATAGTGTTACCTGCTAGCGTGTATGATTCTAAGAGGGCAAATTGCAGTTGTTCAGTATTTCTCAAGGTTATATTTCACTATTGAAACCACTAGGGCAAGTGTTTTTGACTGTAACTGAGTGGTTTGGTTGACATAGCTATATTCATTCAAAATCGTGATAAAGATCCTCCCACTTGAAGTTTGATATTTGCATAGCCACAAAGTCTGTGGTAGCTCAGTGTTTTGCAGTCTTGTAATGCATTCATCCACACAGTGCTTCTCTGAGGTAGTAAAGCACTGTTATCCCTATATTACAGATTGACACCTGAAGCACAGTTAGATTAAGTGTTAAGACCAACAACAGATAGGTAGTTTGTGAAAAAGCAAAAAAATTAACTTGACCTAACTTAAGTCCCAGGCCAGATCTCAGACTATGTGATCATACTTCCTTTTGTGCTTATCTCACAGAAAGAAAGGGATTTTTCACACTATTTCACATGCACTAATAGAGCTACTTAAAAGAGGAGCAGCATCTCTGTTAAAAAATACTGTAGTGGGAATCTAATGAATATGCACAATAAACAGTGCCTAAGCTGATTTATTGCATTTTATAAGTAATTATAAAGTTTGTATAAGTAATTATAAAGCCTACTTTTTATGGATCTTCCATTTTGTATCAACATATTGACCACTGTAAGTGACCCAAAGTACTGCCTGAGTGTCTGCATTTGTATCAATTCTTTGCATATTGGCAGTTCTTAGGGGAAGCTTCCACGTTAAGCTGCCTGTCAGTCGGGCTTTTCGTGAGTCACTAGACAGCTGAAATGAAATCCTGCATAATCATATATTTGTTTTGCAGAGGATCAGATTCCCCGGGGTTTCCCCACCATTGATATGGGTCCACAGCTGAAGGTGGTTGAACGGACTCGTACAGCTACTATGTTATGTGCAGCCAGTGGCAATCCTGATCCCGAAATAACTTGGTTCAAAGATTTCTTACCTGTTGACACAAGCAACAACAACGGCCGCATCAAGCAGTTGCGATCAGGTAGGGTCTTGTTACTGTTTCCACTAACGCCCAGAGTTGTTCTCTCTCACCTTTTCTTTCTTTTCTTTCTTTCCTTTTTAATTTTTTTATTTATAGGTAATAATTTCTCTTCCTCCTCTCTTTTCTGTGTTACTGAGTGTGTTGTCCATGTCTGTGATGTTGTCATAGCCTTTTCTAGAGTCTGTCTCTCTGTGTGTTTTGCAGCTTCTGTTTACTCCACATTGCTCACTGCTGTGACTGTACTTTTTGATAATTTTTTTCTTTACTGCTTTTTGCAGTACTTGATGGATCCATTTTCTCCTCTTTCTTTCTTCTTTCCTTTTAATTTTTTTTAACAAATTTATTTCAACATTGGACTTCATTCAGAAATTGCAAGGAGTACCAATGGTTATATTCATCAAAACCAAAACCTGCATATTAGACACTTTAATTAAAATTTAAAATGTGTTTTGTGCTGTCTTTTCCACATTTGACTCCACCAAAGATTAGCCAGTTTGGACACATCTTCTTTCCTCTCACGAGTACATAAAACACAATACTTTTTCCCATGCACAATTATACCTTAAAAAAAAGGAAATAAAAAAAAGGAAAAGAAATCCTTGGGTAACCTATGGAATGAAGGCTTTTTGCTGGCTGAGCGTTTTTTCAACACATTTAGCCACAGTAGTGTGCGCCCACGCAAAGCTTTATGAATCCTACGTTGTCTGGATCTACAGAAGCCTGCTTTTGGTGTAGAATCCAGCTTTTGCTGCTCTCTCTCTTTGCCCGTTGCACCTCCCTAGCAGTCCTTTCACTCTCCTCCCGCCCTAGTTTATTCTTTTGCTCTCTTTAGATTTAAAAGAAAAAAAGACTCTAAATTTATAAAGTTTAAACCTTATCCCTAAATAATATAATGGGGATATAATGAACTTTTTTGTTTGGCAATTGTAGTAGATATCATTGTAGAATCTAAGTTGTTTAATCACGTGTCTTCCCAGAATTCTCAGCTTTTGACCTGTCCTGTGATGTTAAATCGTCTTGTTAACTGACTCTTTGCTTGTTGTCAGCAGAACTGTGTAAATTAACCTTCTGTTAATGTAAATTAAGAATTAATTTTTCACATGTGACATAGATGATTTAGTATATAAAGCTTTAACTGAAAACTTTGTACCAAATTATAAGGAATATAATAATATTTTTATGCTGTCTTTCTTCTCTCCGTATTTAAATCTCCAGAATCTATTGGTAAGTGCTTAGTTCTGAAGCGCACTTCACCCCCACTAATTTCCATATTCAGAATATTATTATTATTATATTATGATTACTATTATTATTCTTAAAATGCATGGCATGCATTTTACTAACAGTCAGTGTAGTCACCAGATCCTTATAGTGGCGCACACGCACACCTCCACAGAAATGTTGTCGTATCAGTCATAGCAACACCTAGAAGAAACAATACACATTTATCACATAGATGTAGAACAGTAAATGCCATAATCCAGCCTAAACTGCAGTGTTTGTTTCCAGATAGTCTTCAGTGTATCCTCTCTTTTTATATATATATAGATTATATATATATATATTTAAATAGAATATAGAATATCCAGTATTTTCCTAAACTATGTAATAAGTATAGTATTGTAAAGTTTCCTTTAAGTACTCGAGGCATATTCAATATATATCTAACCCTATATAACCAAACACGTAAGAACTCAGAGGCTACTCTGAGAATGGCAGTGCAGCCAATTGTAGCCTTTGCCCTTTGTGGTACAATGCAACTTGCTTTTATAACCTGATAATACTATCTAATATATTCCTGTTTTAACAGTATAGTAAAAGTTTCTCTTAAGACCTTATTTAATTCTGTAAATCTAATTTGATTCTTCTTCCAAAGCCCTAGCCTCCTTCTTCTCGTACTAATGCTTCTTCTTTCTAATCTTATTTGCATTCATATTATCCACCCAGGTGGTACACCAATAAGAGGTAAGAGTGCTGAACTAACGTTCACAGAATGATCTTACTCATTCTTTCTGTCCTTTCATCCATCTCATCTTTGTCCTGTTTTTTTTTTTTTTCTTAAAAGAAAGAAGAAAAAAAAAACAACCACAGAAATGTTCATCATCTTAATTTTTTTCCTTTGTCCTGTTTGGTTATGATCAGTGACTCTCATATTGTGACCTTTCTTTCTGCACACTCCCCTTTCCTTTCCCTTTTTCGTTTGTTCATTAAAAAAAATAAAGAAATGATAATTTGATTTGTGATATGCTTCAAAGAAAGCATATCCCGGTCTTCTGGCCATAGCCCAGTCACAGCGTACCATTTGTCCCTCTTTTTTTCTTTTTCTTCTTCTTCTTCTTCTTCTTCTTTTTCTTCTTTTTCTTCTTTTTTTTTTCTTTTTTTTCCTTCCTCTTTTTTTTTTTTTGTCCAACTGGAGCAAAAAAAGATCATTTTTTTTCTTCCTTAGCTGTTCTTGTCCTGGACCAAAGCCAAGATGGTCTGGAGAACAGTAGCAGACATGCAGAAGACAACATGGAATATCTTCTTTTTGTCTTGTCTTTCAAAAAAGGTTTTTGTTTTTGTTCTTCTTCAGTCCTTTTTTCTTTTAACTTTATAAAGTTGAAAATAATTTCCCCCCCTACAAGATTGCAGAAATGTTTTTTTCCTCCTTTATTGTTTTTTGGTTTTCTTTTTCTTGGAGTTATCTCATCTCTGGATTTTTGGAACTTCTAATCTACAGGCTTTGGAACTGAAAGGTTGATGACATTATTCTTGGTGGTATGTGGTATTGTTGGTTTTTGATACT